>NC_080726.1:23853204-24110704 GCF_019097595.1 Hemibagrus wyckioides
TATACAGAGCCAACCAAAAAATGTATATACACTTCAGGAAAAGAAAAATAGTATGATGTAAATAATATTAGTATAATATTAATAATATTATCATAATATCATCATATAAATCAATCTATAATGTATAGCAATAAATTTAGTAATACAATATTTATACAAATTTTTGTATAAAAAATTTCTTAAATCCTGAAATGTGTATACATTGCATGCATACATTTTTCTGGGTGACTCTCTCTCTCTCTCTCTCTCTCTCATATATATATATATATATATATAGTTTAGAGGGAGAGTCATTGTCCCTTTGGACATTACTGGACATTGCTATGATCTATTTCATTACACCCAAACGGTCCCTTTTGTCCTTATATAGTTTAGAAGGAAAGTCAGTTTTCGTTTTGCCATCAGTGGACTTTGCTGTGATCACTTTCAGTATACCCAAATTGTCACTCTTGTCCTTTTGGTATTTCCCCTTTTAATGCATGTACCCACTGTGCTCACTGTGTCTGGTGCGCCTGGGCGGTGATGGCACCATGTAGTGATGGCCCATAGTGCGAGGGCCCGTCATTGCTGCTTGCAGCTATATTTATTATTATTATTATTATTATTATTATTATTATAGGGAAATGATTTGTTATATAAAATAGCTTTTATGATGTTATTTCTAATTATTACAATCCATTTGTGGTGTGCTCAGTATGAAAATCATGCTGTGTGCATTGAATAAGTAGTTAATCTCTACTCACCAAATGTTAACAAGAATCCATAGAGCATGCTGAGTACCCATGAGTACCAGCCTTTGTGCTCTACATAGATTAAACTGTAAACAGCATAACATCCAAAGAGCGGGTACAGGAGCCAGGACAGGTACTTAAAGGCCATCTAGATAAAAAGAGCAGAGAGAAATCAAACCTTTCAGATGTCTGTAAAAAAATAAATAAAAAAAAATGAACAATCATGCAATTTCAGACCTCCTTTGCTTGAAAGCACACTTACATCATCATAGATTTTAGTTGAAGATTCAACGTATGTGGACTTGTCTTTAAATACCAATCGTGGGAATAATCCTGCAATCTTGTTCTCTCTGTCCAACTGAAACGAACAGAATGGAAATCAGACTTAAAACGGCTCTTATTAAATAGAATAAACGGCAACTTAAAACAAAATTGGTTGCTTACTCTGACGTCCATGACTTTGGTGATCTTCCAGAAGTCGATGAGCAGCCCGATGAAGACGCTGACCTGCACCACGAAGTTGGTTTCATTGTCCAGGATGTAGAGCAGCACCACCAGGGATTGGAACACACCAAATATGATGGAGCGCACGGACAGTCCCTCCAAAGACTGGCGACTGTTCCAGAACTGGATATCTGAGTGAAGGGAGGAAAGAATGCAAGAAACAAAATAAACATCTCTGTATACACAGACAACTTTATTCCTCAGGACTTTTTAAATGTGGGTGAATGAACTTTAGGCATCCATGTACAAAATGTTACAGATCATGTTTATGCCCTTATGGACTTAGACCCCTGTCCAAAGTACAGCCATTGCAACCAGGCATATATACACACACTGATCAGCCATCACACTGCCTCTGCCGGCTCGCGTAGTACATCCTGGTGTTCACTGAAAAAGTGTTATTCATCACATCTGTGCACCTTCTTCCATTGGTCTATGGTACAGTTCTGATGTGTGTCGTGTCTATTGTAGGTGCTTTCAGCAGTGGACAGTGGTCAGAATGGATGCTCTAGTCTGTGGATATGCAGCAAGCTATGATGCCCTGTGTTCTGACACCTTTCTATCAGAGCCAGCATTATCTTTTTCAGCAGTTTGTGCTCCAGAAGCTCTTGTAAGGAATCAGACCAGACAGGCAGGTCCTAATTCCCCACATCAATGAGCCTTTGGCACCTATTTCTGGTTCACTGGTTGTCCATCATAGAACCACTTTCGGTAGGTATTTACCACTGTACTGGGATCACCCGCAAGACCTGCCGTTTTAGAGATGCTCTGATGCTCTGTCATCTAAAAATCACAATTTGGCTCTTGACCATTTTCCCTGCTTCCAAAACATTGAATTGATGTTCACATGCTGCCCAATGTATGTTATTCACTTCAACTGTCAGTGGCTTAAATGTTATGGCTGATCAGTGTATACACACACACACACAGATCAGGTACTGCAATCACATACTGCCGTAGGTGCCTTAAAGTCACACAACAAACAAAATGAAGATAAAGATCTAGTTCAAGGTGTGTGACAGAACTGGTTTGAAAGAAAATTTGAAAAAGTATTTTAGAAACATTAAGATACCATCGAATAGATTAGTAAAAGCATTAGCTGCTGGTAGGGGACTAAAATGCTGTTAGATTACATTTCCATTTCAGCTATACTGCGTTGTTTGTTATGGATGTTGAATGTACGTGTTGTGACCAAACACCAAGAAAAATTCCTAACAGATCTGAAAACATATACTGAATAAAATTATTCTAATTACTGACCCCTGAATACATCTGTAAAATGTAAACCATGCTATTTATCCAAACCCTTTTACTATAGCATTAAAATAGTTCAACTCATTAAACTCACCATTCTTGAATGCCAAAAACTCAAAGACGCTGTGTACAATTGAGACAACGATGGTCAGGCCTAGTAGGTAGGGATTAGTCTCCAGCAGTGCCACCTGTTGAGCAACATTACCTTTATAACACATCCTCTGTTGAGCAGACATTAAAACAGAAGAATTCGATATACGAGTTCAAGACCTTAATGGAGTCCTGGTCCTCATCGGACTGCTCGTACGTGTCCTCGCTCAGGAAGTTCCAGGGTGAGCGAGCATTCTGGGCTGCATACAGCTGCCAGCGCCACAGAGAGAGAGGGCAGAAGGTGAGGCGCAGGGGCAACTTCTTTAGAGTCTCGTTTATGGGGTAGTAGTCCTTCTGCAGGTTCCAGTAATCGTTGAAGTAAACAATGGGGTAGTAATCACCGCTCACTGCATCAAACTTTACATCTGTGAGAGAAGGGAAAAGAAAGAGAGAGAGAGAGAGAGAGAGAGAGAGAGAGAGAGAGAGAGAGAGAGAGAGAAAGAGAGAAAGAAAGAAAGAAAGAAAGAAAGAAAGAAAGAAAGAGAGAGACAGAGAGAGGTTACAAGTTAAGAGCATTTGGTACCCAGTTTAATATTGATACCCAGACCCGTGAAGATGGGAAAACTTACACTGGTCGAGGGGCGGGGGCACTGAGCCTTTCACCCAGGCTGTGTGATCATCAACAATGTTGATAGTTAAGTTGGGATGCCAATGAGATATGATCTCCACTGGACCGTGACTTTCTGCCCGCTATAAAGACACACAAATACTCTTTCCTTACCATTATAAAGACAAAACTGTTTTAGAGTTGCACTAAGCCAACTATTTAACATTCAATGACCCACAGATTTGTGTTGATGCCAACACATCCATTAGCACACAAACCTTAATCATCTCAGGATCAGCCTCCGTCTCTCCCGTCAGCAAGTTCTTTGTCTTCAGAAACTTCCTGCGCTTGAACTTGTTCATCACTGGTACAGAAACAGAAACATGCAGTTAGTACCCGAGCCTCGGCACTGAGCGTGAATGCTAGTTTTCGTCGAGCCGACTCACTCCGTGTAGCGTGGACGGTGGCCAGCCTGCGATACTGGCCTTTGCGTTTCGGATCTGGATGGAAGCCACTCTTGGTGAAGTACACGTGGATGTATAAGGAGCCGTTCTGCTGTACGTTCTGTATAAGAGACGCAGATTAATTGCATCGACCACATACCAATATTCACATAGTCCAGTTTGTCCTACACGGCCTTAACACACCCGGTCATTGTCGCTTAGGGGAAATCACAGAGGACAGCTGTAAGAGCCATCCATTAATGGTAATAAACGAACAGCTATAGTGTGTATTCAGTTTGAATAAATTATTTGCATTCATTTACATTTACACACATGTTGAAAGCTGTTTATTTTTAAATATAACAACTTTCAAATCCTATCAGAGTGAGACTTGGACTTAGTTATTTTATGATAAGATTTCAATCATTTGTGTTTTATCTTAGCTGAAGTCCAACTCCCATGTACCAGAAATAAACTCTAAATTTAATGTTTATATATATGAACACACAAACATATAACATTTAAATATGATTTGATTGGTTTGATGAGGATGTGATTCTTTATTCCAGTGATAATGAGTAAGTGACCCATCTGTACGCTGACAAGGAAGGAATAAAACACTTGGTGGCACTGTGACACAAAGCGAAGTTATTGTTAGCATCCCATCCCGTATACCTTGCTATATATATATATATATATATTGCATCTGTATTCAAAAGCTATAAACACCTAATACCTCATCAGTACAAATCTCAAGCTTGTTATGGAGAAAGACCAAAACCTCTCTGTTTCACAAAAACCTCTTATAATTGTTAGCATGTTGGAGTGTACGACATCCAAGACCCTAGCTACACCCCAAATGACTTACACTGTGTAGTAAGAACAGCATCATCTCAAATGAGATACTGAAGTTTTTTTTGTAACCATAAGTGTTTCTCTAGCGATGACAAATGACGCCAAATGGACATAATGCGATACTAATAGTCTTTTAAAACATTTACAAATCACACAACGTGACCCAATTCAAACACGTGCAAAAGTGTTGTCGACCATCTTGAAATTTTTTTGTCTCATACCTGGTAGCACCGTCTCTCTGCCACTATGTATACAATGCTGTGAGTGTTGAGAGTGCATGAAGTGTCCAACATTCCACACACTGTCCCGGATGCATCATCCGGGTACCTGAAGTGAACTGCTGCTTGTTTGAACTCTCAGCGTGAACACGTGAAATCACACTATTTATATTACAACATTAGGATAATGCATATTTAAGCGATCTGATTTGAAACGCACCTGATGTGCTAACATAAACCTGGGATTTGCCCTGCAGCTCGCTCTACCATCAGAGATGCTGTTACAGAACTTACACTACACAACATGAAGGACGCAAGTGTTTTTCATTTAAAAATAAACCACACACCCTGCACTGCCCACATACAGACATTGTGTTCAGTTTGTGGCTATTTGGGTGAAATGTGAGATTCAGCTCAGGAGTACAGGATGAATAATAAATAGAAAAGTTAATAAAAAAAGAATTCTTGATCAGCACTCAGAGCATGTTTACACCTCATACAGATGTGTGTATGGAACGGAAAAGAAATCTAGCCAGATTTACAGGAAACCAACATCCTAAAAGGAGTAAACAGTGTTCGTTAACCTTTTACCAATAACTGCCCAAATCTTTACCTCAGGTGTGTCCAGTTCCAGGTAATGCTCATAGCAGCCGTCGCCTGCGTCTCCCGTGGTCCAGTCTCCATAGACCAGGTCTCGCTGGAACCAAAACAGGGCTTCTGTGCTGTTGAAATCTGAAAATACCTCATTTTCAGATAAATACACATAAAGATCCTAGGAAAGAAAAAGAGAACATGGTGTTATTTGTGTCATTACCAAACATGACTGTGTCTCATAACAAACATACGCCTACTGCGGACCAGCGAATTACTAAGCAAGCCTGTATGGAAAAACAGCCAAGGCAAACCGCAGTCCTGTACGGTAATCTCAGTGACCGCATTTCTATTCACGTCAAGCTTTCAGCACATCCATGCCAGGTAATTACCCAAGCTACTTGGTTCAGAGCCAAAACAGACCTTAACAATACATTAAGAACTGCAATGTAACAGTTCATATATATTTTTAGAGCACATTACCATTAAGGTGTCCTTGGGGAAGAGGTTGCGACTGGGCACTCGGGGAGCGCCGGCAGGGGTGCTGGGGTCAGGGGTCGACGGCCCTCTGCGGAACCAGCTGCTGATGGCCCATATAATGAAGATCCTGGGAAAACGTACAAAGAAATTTAAAACATAATATCCCGGCCTGTCTACTGCTAAAACCCAGTGTGAAGACCAACAAACATGCTGAAAATAATCGGACTCAAACGTTAGCACCGAATAGTGCATACAGTTCAAACATAGACTAGGTCAAAGGTGTTAAATCTTATCTGGAAAAGAATGGGTTCAGCTTTTCAAGATCGACCGATTAAAGATGTGGCTCCTGGGCTAGAATGAAGACCTGCAACCACACTGACTTTTAGCAGTAATTGATTAAAAACATTTATAAATAATCTTTATGCCCATTCGTGTGAGGGGCTGAAAAGTTTCTGGCATGAAGGACATACTAATTATAGTATATCCTATACAGTATGATAATTTTAGGAAGCTGTTAGACTTGCCACAAAGCTCGAAATCCAAGTAGCTTGATAATACTGACCTTTCATAACAAAAATCCTCAGGAGATGTCTACTAGGACAAGTACTACTATAATTAACTACATTATAAATTACTGCTCCTGAAAGAAGCTGTTATGATCGTTCTCCGAGTGTCATACTATCAATCTGCTACAGAGCAGGGGACGAGCCTGCAGTAGAGAACTCTATTTTTAAAGTAAAAATGAAGGCTTATGACTAAGGGGTATGATTAGGTAACCAAAAGTACTGGTGATATAACTGAACCCTGTTACACTGTACATCACGGTCACTACGCAAGAATGCTCTGGGAGTGTGATTCGGTCTGATTTGCTGGAAAGAAGTACTATCGCGATGGTATTTTGGTTTGGAGCAGGCAGCCGTTTGACGTATGGACTCACCTGAAAAGGACGCCCTTGATGACTTGCCAGGCGTTGGGCTGCTGTTGTTGCTGCTGTTGCTGTGGGTCTTGTGCAGTCGCACCCGTCTGTGCAACCTGGCCAGAAGCAGCTGCGCCATTACTGCTCACCTACACAAACATCGTGTATTCATTAATCAACATTCACCAACAAAATAATGTGATCATTGGTTTCACAGACGATTCTTCATCATCATCATCATCATGTCCACATTAACACTTACTCTGTGTAATAAAGCCTGATGTACCAAATGAAAACAATATCACTTTCTTCACCACACAACCATCTGGGAAAACTTCCAAATCCAGCTAATCTTTAAACTAACGCTGACCAACATCACGTGTACTGTACACCGATCAGAAATAACAATCTGAGCAGCGACAGATTACATGAAGAACACTGATTATCTTCTCATCGTGGCACCCGTTAGACAAGGACCAAATTGTGATGGCTAGACCACTGGATCAGAGCATCTCCAAAACAGCAGCTCTTCCCGGTCTGCAGCGGTCACTGTCTATCAAGCGGCCCAAGGAAAGAAGGAACAGTCGTGAACCGGCGACAGGGTCATGGGCAGCCAAGGCTCACTGATGCACGTGTGGAACGAAGGCTGACCCATGTGGTCCGATCCAACAGACGAGCTAAGGTTGCTCAGATTGCTGCTGGTTCTGATAGAAAGGTGTCAGAATACACAGTGCATGACGGGTCAGGGCTGTTTTGGCAGCAAAAGGGGGACCGACACAATATTAGGCACGTCATAATGGTATGTCTGATAGGTGTATATACACAAACTTCAGAAAACTTAAGAAACCCCTAATGAATCAGGAAGTCATCAAAATAGGAGGTATACAAATAAATAAATATATTAAGAGAAATAAGTAGAGTGTTTGGAAATGATATAACGCCACCAAAAACACTTTCTATAATTAA
The DNA here is from genome assembly GCF_019097595.1 of Hemibagrus wyckioides. NCBI lineage: Eukaryota > Metazoa > Chordata > Actinopteri > Siluriformes > Bagridae > Hemibagrus > Hemibagrus wyckioides. The sequence goes on from NC_080726.1 coordinate 23,860,860, forward strand.
CCACACATAAAAACCCACCCGAAGTGAGACTTTGATGTCTCCTGAAAGACGGTGCTTTGATACACTGCATTGACACAAACAGGCGAAAAAATGCAAATGGAGCCTTGAGACAAACAATAAACGCTTTATTGTGCGCTGCACAATAAGGGGGGGGTGGGGGGTTGGTTAGTTAAGCAAACTACAAAGCGAGAAAGAAACTTCGAGCTGGAAAAAAGTGATAGTGAAAGTGCCACATTCAGGAATAGAACAAAAAAAAGTCGAGATAAGATAAAAGACAGAACCACAAACCACACACACACACCCCTAACCACAGGGCATAGGGTAAACTACAAATGGCTCATAACTCAAAACTGTGAACTGAATTGGTCAAACAAAAATAAGGAAGTCTATCAGAGAGTAAATGATGGAACACGTGTTGCTTCAAGGGTTCATGCCCACATGATTGGAATGAGCTTAAAATAAACACACGACGCTTAATCATTAAGTCTTACTTCATGCGACGCAAATAACGAGGGCAGGAACGTTTCATACTGGAGATCTGTACAACAGTGTGTGAAGCACAGCTGCAACAACTTGCCCAAATTACTGATGTCAATATAATGATCCATACTGATTTTTGTCCGGTCGATTTAATTGGGGGGGGCATCATTGAGACATCAAGCTGTATATCGGAGTCAATAATAATGGTTCAGTGTTGCACCATGTAGTGCTGGGGGAGAAAGCAGCCTGACAGTGGTTTTAAAGAAGCCAAAAAACTGACCATCATCAAGGCTGAGAGATACAGAGAGAGAGAGAGAGAGAGTCAGTCACACTGAACGCAGGAAAAAAGGTGCAATGTTGTTTCGCAACAAGTTCTTGTAAACTTTAACTGATTTATAACGGCTTTAATGTGTGACTGACTGAAAACTCAAGGACGAGGCGTGTTCTTATCCAAATACAACAACAAGTGACAAACACACACACATTATATACATGTGACATATAAACACACACAGACTAGAGTAGTCACACACACGTGCACACACACAAACAGAAAGACCATAGACAGAGACACAGGCAGAGACAGAGGCACACAGAGAGAGAGAGAGACACAGACACAGAGACAAAGAGGGAGACAAAGAGAGAGAGAGAGAGAAAGACACACACACACACACAGAGAGACAGAGAGAGATACAGACACAGAGAGAGACAGACACACAGACCTCATGGAAGGATATTGATATTTTTCAGTGCAGTAATAAATCATTTGTAGGCGTTTCAGACATTTCAAGATAAAGTGCTAGAGAGAAAGATCCCTTTAAGTTCTAATTAGTTACTTCTACTATAAACTGGTTATGGTTAAATCAACAGAATAACCATGGGATTATTCCGGGAAACAAGATGTTAGACATCATCTACGTCGCTGTACACCACTTCTTTAAAAACACAACAATGAATAAGGCCACAGGATGTAAACCGCATTTAAGCAGAATAATCGACTGGTAATGTCTTTATTTTAACAGAAGCATGTGGTCTTGATGTGAAGGTTGACACACCATCACTTGGTTCAGATTAATTTTTATGTTTAAAGCAAAAAAAAACAAACAGAAGTTATTTATTTATTTGTTTATTTTAGTGATGGCGGTGCTGGTTGGTGTGATATTCTCGGTATTCCCGGGAGAAGTTATGTGCCTCACTGAGGTCACGGGGGGATGTTACTGTTGCTAGCGCAGTTACAGTTGCATTTAACAGCAGAAACGATGTCAGTGGTAGAGCTTCAGTTCGGAAGGTTGGGAGTTTAAATCCCAGCACCTCCAAGCTGCCCCTGGTGGACCTTTGGGCAGATGCTGCGACGGTGCACTTCTTTCCCTGTCCACATAGCTACTCACACTGTGAACGGTGTACTTTTAGCAGTTTACAGCGGATTAGATTTACATCAGGTATTACACGGATACAGTACTTGAATAAATCTAGACTGACCGTACTAATTGTCTGATTTAACAAGACGATTAGAGTCAACACTAATGTTAGCCGTCTCACTGGCTGCCAAGTCACTCGTGATTGTCTGCTCTTGTTGCTCTGCTGCAATTTCAGCCCAAGATCTCGCAAAAGTGTTTAACGTTCACGACAGTAACAGTGCTCCTTTAGCCACTGGCAAGAGCATGAGCTTGACATGCTCTTTGCTCTTGACAGAGCAAACAAAAGACTGGCTTTGTTTTGTTTTTTTTTCCTTCACTTCACACAAAAAAAAACATACAGAGATAGCAAATGACAACATTACAACATGCAAATTAGCTCCACGAGTGCTGAATTGACCCTCAAGCTGAACTCTAAGTCGCTCTGGAAGAAAACAGTCAAATGAGGTTTAAATGTAAATGTAAATTTACATGTCGGTGATCTCAGACTGTCCGTGATAACGGTCAGAATTCAATGTTAGCTTCTAAAATGAAGAAGATGCTAAAGCTTCTTTGCTCATGCGCCTTTGTGCAACCACGCTGAATGACCTAACAAGGAGATGAGGAGAAACAGTGGAGACGGTTGATAAATAGTGAAATAGTGGAGTCAAAGTCCCAGAATGCAATGCAGCTATACAACAGTTACTTGATTTGGCTGTCACGAGAATTGAAAACTAATACTGCATTCAGCTTGCCTCTGAAGGAATCATAAACAAAAAATGTGACAGATTTATGTCACTCAGCGTTGATCTAAAGCACATCTTAAACGCTCTTCAAGGTCACAGTTCAGACATCAGGACCCGGGACACGTCTGATCCCGTCTGCTTCGTCTAAATCCCATCTCCGGCTTCACTGCTTTTTACTTTAGAACGCGTTAAGCCCAAATTCTCACCTGCAGTTTTTATTACACAGGTAATAAAACTGAATAGAAAGTTCTGCCCAGGTTCAGTACCTGCTGTCCTGGAGGGCGAAGATAATTCAAGAGTTTTAAACATAACAGAGATCCACAGCAGTGTTTAGAGCTGCTTCATCCTGAATGTGAGCATACTGCAGGACGAGCTGATGGCACGCCATCGCAGGATGTGTGTGTGTGTGTTTTAAGGCTCTATGGATGGAGGGGGTACTTATTTATTAGCACACCAAAGTTCATGCACACAATGCACCGTCCCCATGAGCCGTCTCAGACACACACACACTTTTACAGTGTTATTGCCCGACACACAAGAGTCAGGATTTGTTTATAATTCTGTTTTGTTAGTTTTCTCAGGTTCTTCTTGTGTGGAGTTGAAGCTCGTCTGCGATGATGCAGAAGAACCTCATTGTGGAATGACCACAAAAAATAGTCACTCTGTTAAAAAATGAACCCCAATGACGTCAAACTCCAATTGTAAAAAAGGGCGAAAATATTAGTTCAGTGTAGACAGGACAGAATGTACCACAGAGTCAACTCATCAGAGAGCAGACAGCAATAACGAGCTCCTTAATTTGAATGGCACATGATTTTAAATTGAATGACATGAAAATTAAATAAAATTTGGCTAAGAAACCTGGACCCCAGCACTGATTCAGATGAATGCTGTGTTAGATATGTAAGATAGAGCTAATCACCTGGGCCTGGGAACTAACTCGCTAACCAGTGGTGTAGTAAAAATGACGTGCCAGTCAGACAAACTGGACACATTCGCCTGACCATTACAAAGCAGTGACTAAATAATAATAATAATATTAATAATAATAATAAATAATAATGTAGCCATCATAGCGTGCTAATGAGAGCTAACTGTGCCGCTCATCTCCAACGCTTACTATCTGCTTGACTGAATGACAGGCTATTAGCTAGTAAGCTAACACCGGGCCGAACTGAATGTCAGTCTAATCCACTGCCTCCGATTGTCCACTAGACCTCTGTTAAAAATATCGACATTTATAATTCGTAAAAAACTTGACGTGTATAAACACACTCAAAAGGTTAACGATGCGCAACCACGGCCACCTATACAGCCTTTATTTTATTAACTACCGGCATTCTGTCAAATACCGCCTACTGATCATGGATTGGTTAGTTGTTCTGACTCATACAAAGTGCTTCTGGATTTCATAGGCTGTCCAAGTCTGAGCGTCACCTACTAGCCAATCATCACACAACGGGCGCAAACATATTGACCAATCCGAAGACACGAGGCGGGACCTTTTGTCGGAATACGGGTGGATTGATGCAACGCGACTAAGTGCACGGTGAATCAGGGGAATCGTTAATTCCGACCGGTATCAATTTGGCTTAAAACTAGTGAAGCTGAGAGATTTACCTGACGGACTAATAAAACGACTAATTCGGATGTGAACATAGAGTCTGGTGTGTTATGTCTATATTTAGTATTTCTGTCGCGCTTACCTCGCCGTTGCTCACGGTGGATTGCTGTGCTGCTTGAGTCTCCTGCGCCGCCATCTTCCTTGTCTCTGTCCTACTCTGTAATGTGGCGTTCTCGGTATGTAACCGGAGATCTCGCGAGATTTGGGCCTAACGTTAGGATACCTCTGTTCCAATAGATCGCGAGATCTTTTTTAACAGCATGTGATCGCAATAGTTACACCACTACTCATTACTCATCACGTGTGCTCGAAATTGTATGAAATTATAAAAACGGAACATATAATCAACACAATGCTAACCACACAATATCAGGGGGTTCACAAATTATGCAGCTATTACAGAAGTGTATATATATTTACAAGAACCCTCTTTGTTTACAGTCCTCTTATTTGTACACAGTGTACTGTGTAATATATAGAATGTACACTGGGTGGCGCTATTTTTTGTATCTGTCCTGTAGTGTTTTGTATTGTCTTTTTTTTTTTTTTTTTGCACTGTCTTGCACTTCACTTTTTACATGACCTCCAAATGGAGAACAATAAATTGTTTTTTTTTTACTTAAATAATTCAATTATATTTCCCCCTCAATGTTTTGAATTCTTTGTGCCTTATTGGTGAACAGTCTTGATAGATGTAATGGTAGCAGTAATATGCAGGTCACAGGGGAAGGAGATCAGAATTTACAGCCGGTGGATCGAACCGTTGTTTCCCTGTAGTGTGCTGCCCCTAGCGGCGAGCATGAGTCATTGCATATACGAGAGAGAGAGAGAGAGAGAGAGAGAGAGAGAGAGAGAGAGAGAGAGACAGACAGACAGACACTAGTGAATGCAGCTGAATTTCGAAATGTGTGGCATGTTAAAAATAGTCAGTAGAAAAATGTTGAAGTATTGTGAAATTTGCCAGAGTTACATAAACTGCGATTTCACCACAAATAGTTCATATTTTAATAAATTACATGCTCTTTTTAATGTGTGTGTGTCTATATCAAGGCATTCCTGTTGTTTTACTTGGCAGTAAATCTGAGTAAGAGTTTGTCTGAACAGTTTTAAACAAATTACATGATTAATATGCCGTATTATGTCATCAAGCATGGGATAAAAGTCACACACATATTTGAGTCTCAGAAACTACATTTTCACGTCAGATGTCAGATCGTGTGTAAGATCATGACTTTCGGTTATATTGTTGTATTGTAGTATTTTGATTGATGTTTTTGGCTAAATGTAGTTGAGAAACTAATTCACATCACTGATCACCACAAGTGGCTTAGTGATTAGCACGGTTGCCTCACAGCAAGAAGGTCCTGGGTTCGAACAGGCAGGGCCCTTTCTGTGTGAAGTTTGCATGTTCTCCCCGTGCCTGTGTGGGTTTACTCCGGGTACTCTGGTTTCCTCCCACAGTTCAAAAACATGTACATTAGGTTGATTGGTAATTCTAAATTGCCCATAGGAGTGAGTGTGTGCTGGGGTAGGCTCCAGCAGATCCGCATGACCCTAATTAGGAATAAAGCGGATATAGGAAATAAATGGATAGATGGATCACCACAAGACTCAAACCTGTTCCAGCATGATAGCCCCAGTGCACCAAGCGAGGTTTCACCAAGAGCCCTGACCTGACACCTACAACCAATTTGTCTTGTTTGTGTTGAATGTTCTTGTGTTTTTTGTATGATAACAGGAAAAATTTTATAAAAGGGTCAATAATTGTAGTATTTTCAATATTTTTTTTAATTGAATTGTCTTATTATTGCACTGCACCAAAGCAATGCCTGATTTGCAGAGAGATTAAAGATTTCTATAAGCAATATCACTCTAAAACCCTTAACCTTTAGTGTTTATTTATATTTGCCAAAATATAATCTTATCCTGAACAGAAAAAGTACTAATGATGAAAGAATGAACACATTGCCTGTATTAGCAACCCCATGTTACCCAGTATGCTGCTAAAAGTTTATGAATGTGGCCTTTCTTTGTCCTGCAAGCTTCATCTTCAGTAACCGCTTTATCCTGACCAGGGAGGAGGTGGCTCCGGAGCCTATCCCAGGAATACTGGGCGTGAGATGGAATACACCCTGGATGGGAATGAAGTTTTATATAGGGCACCATTCAAAAGCATACACACACACACCAAGGGCTATTTTAACATACACAGCCAACCTTCTTGAAGGAAACATTTCCAAACTCTGCACAGATAGTAACCTAAACTCAGACTCATACCCTAAATCTGTGAATTGGCAGCAATACTCACTAAACATACACACTTTTTTTTGTTATTAAATCACACAGACAGAGTAACATTTACAAAATGCCTAGTTGGGGTGGTGGTAGCTTAAGTGGTTAAGGCTCTGGGTCAATGACTGGAGGATCAGGGTTCAAGCCCCAGAATGGCCAAGCTACCACTGTTGGGCCCTTGAGCAAGGCCCCCAAACCACCCTGCTCCAGGGGCGCTGCATCATGGCTGACCCTGGACTCTGACCCTAACCCCCAAGGTTAGGATATGTGAAGAAAGAATTTTACTGTGCAGTAATGTATATGTGACAAATAAAAAGACAAAACTTAGGTCTATGAAGAAAAAGAACCGACTCAAAGAACCGACTCGTAGAGCCGACTCAAAGAGTCGACTCGTTCAGAAAAGACACATTCTGGGAGTTACAGCCGAGCTCCAGTTTCTACAAAGTTGGTGTATATCTGCGGTTCATTTTCAAATTAGCCAGACAAACGAATTATACACTTCTATTCTCGTTTCCATTCGATCTTTAGACTTTTTATAGGGCTTATATATTTTAATTCCAATACTCGAACACGACGACCAATCACATGCAAGAACTGATCATCAAAGGGCGGGGCGAACAAACATTCATCCAATCGTAGAGCGCCGTTAGAGGACCCCTTGCTGCTGCTTCATTTGCTCACCCGTTGGCGTTGAATCCGCTCGTTCCTTCTCCGTGTGTTTACTCTGACTTTAGTGCCTGTTTATTTAGCTCACACTTTCACCGGAGACGGCCAAATAATGCGCGTTCGTGATAACGTGGATGGATAACGTTGCGCTCAGCGTGTTTGGGTCGTGTTTGTGTTAATTCCTAGTAACCTAGTGCTAGTTTGGGTTGAGTAATCTTTGTTGGAAATGGACCGGATGAAGAGCTCCATGCAGCAAGTCCCGAACCCGCTTCCCAAAGTGCTGAGCCGCCGGGCTGGTGGAGCAAACAGCCTGGAAGTGGAGAGAGAAAACTTCGAGCGCAGCCAGGTAACATTACGTGGACACACACACACACACACCCACCCCATGTACTTGATTGGGATAAGACAGCATTCATTGTTCTGCAAGAAGCCCAGGACAGGAAGCGCGTCCTGATCCATGCATTTACAGGAAATTGTTCTGCAACATTGTTTACTTGCATGCCCAGCCTCAGAAATCACAGCCGCTGAGATAAGTGTTGCCCGTTTCCAGGCATTGTCTAAGTCCACCACTAACATCAACATATAACTCCATAATTGCACTTTATCCCACTTTAATAACAGTCTTTTTACAGACTAAAATGAGTAGGAAGGTTGGAATATAACGTTAGACCTAAAATCAGTGGGGTGATTAGAACCGTCCAGACTTGGGACTTAGGAAGTATTGACTGCTGAAGGTGGGGATCTTTGGTCATTGACCTATTTTTTTCCTACTCTGACTCAGTCCTAATTTGGCTGATAAAACACAACTGTGTGTTATACCTTTGTCTATACAGTTATTGTATGGTCTTGTACTGACTCTTCATCGATGCAATTAGTTTCTTAATTGTCTCAGCACTTGTGCAATCAGACACATTGGCCTTTAAACATGTAGGCCAGGCAGCTTATCAAAATCAGCAGCTAGGTAGGGTTTTATAGCATATAATGCAAGTCAATGATCTAATATCTGAGCCACGTTTGCTGCTGATGATGTAGAAATACTTGAGTCAGTCTTAGGTGTGACCAAGGGTTTGAGTAGACTGGTGATTTTCCGGCTCAAGCGCACGTTATTCGATCCATAAACTAATCCGGGACAAGCCGTTCTGGTCTCTTTGGGCCTCATTGGAGCCAGATTTGGTCATACCTGCTGTAGACTCAATCACAGCCAGCAGGAAAATCAAACTGGCTCAGTGGTAAGTCCCACACACTGGCAAGAAAGCAATGGCGAAGATCTGAGGCACATAATCACGGAGCAGTGTCTTATTTTTGGCAGAAAGCAGAATCCTTATCTTCCCGAAATATGTGAAGGGTGTTACTTGTTAGGGAATTGTGGCTATCATATCACGATAACTAAACCTCATAGTGCATTCCAGAGTGCGGGGTCCAAAAAAAAAAAAAAAAAATGCTTTCTCATTGTGCTTTCTGCCGCTCAGAGGGTCCTCCACTCCCCCCTCCCCAGCCAGAGACAGCTGGAAAGTAGGTCACACTTTTCATAAAGCATGCTGCATTACATAGCTGTGCTGGTGGGCTTGGAGTAGGATTTAAACACTGCCGCAGAATGCTTTCTTCTTCTTTTCTTTTTACTTCTATATTTCTGCATACCAATTTACGGCATGTGTTTATAATGGGTGTATATATAGATCGATCGATCGAATCTATCTCTCTATCTCTCTCTCTCTCTCTCTCTCTATCTATCTATCTATCTATCTATCTATCTATCTATCTATCTATCTATCTATCTATCTATCTATCTATCTATCTATCTATCACTTAATTAAGAAGACCTGACCAGTTATCTAATCAGCTAATCATATACTGCAGATACAGGTCAAGAGATAAATGTTTGCAGCAAACATCATAATGGGGAAAAATGTGATCTCAGTGACTTTATCCGTTGCAAGGATGTTAGTTACAAATGGGCTGGTTTGGGTTTTTTTTAGAATCTCTCGGGATTTTAACAAAATCTTTCTAGAGTTCACACAGAATGGTATCAATCAAAAAAAAAAAAAAAACAATCATCTATGGTGAGTACATCAGGTTTCAGGAACCTGAGACAATCATGGACACAGGCTCAATGAATATTAGAAAATGTCACCTGGGGTTTTTCCAGTCACATTTGGGTAAGTCCCTGTCCATGATGGTCTCAGATTCCTGTTCTTGGCTGACAGGAGTCGCCCCTGATGTGGTCTTCTGCTGTTGTAGCTCATCCACTTCAAAGTTTTATGTGCTGTGAAGAGTGTTTGAGTTACTATAGCCCTCCTGTCAGCTTAGTGCAGCCTTTTCACCAACATGGTGTTTCAGCCTGCAGAGCCTTTGCACGCTGGATGTTTTTTGTTTTTCGCACCATTCTGTGTAAACTTTAGAGACTGTTGTGTGAAACCCCGGGAGATCAGCAGTTTCTGAAATACTCAGACCGGCCCATCTGATCACTGAGATCAGTTTTTCCCATTCTGATGATTGATGTGAACATTTCCTAAATTTGTGAGACCTTGTGTGTGTGTGTGTTTTTGATGCACCAACTTGAACATACAGACACATTTACAGATACTCACTCTGGCAGGGTATAAGTAGGACAGTGGCATGGATTAGTGCCGCTGGCCTCATGTGATGCACGTACAGTTGAGTTGGGGTCACTGGGTCACTCTGAGTTGTGTGCATGCTCTACACCATCCAGTACAATCTCACAGATGAGTCTGGCCGTCGTGCGACAACTTGGACTTGTGCTTAGTCATGCTATGTGAACGTCCTTCGGAAAGGTTCAGTACGTAATTAGTGATTAAAATCATTTAAAACACCACAGAGCATGTTATTTTTTCTCTTTTAAAAATGTATGCTTATAGCATATTTACAAGTCAGCATTCCATCGATTCTGCTTCAGTCAAAGTGCTGTCACGAGAAAACACCAAGCCATTTATCAATCTTTTAGTAAAATGCGCAGACAGACTGGCTCATCCTCTGTTTGTACAGCCGCATTTCTTTCGTTATGACTGATCAGGGTTTTTTGTTTTAATTCAAAGGTTTGTGTTTCTTCATTTTTTTACATTCTTTAATTAATACCAATGTTATAAAATGACTAGCTCTCAATGTTAAACCCGGTGCAGTATATAAAACACTGCTCTACATCTGCTGTCAATAAGCCATTTAAACTCGACAGTATAGTCCAGATATAATTTGATCAAACCCAAATAAAAATATGATCGATCACGTTGAGGTCTACCTGAGTTAGTCTTCTCAATCACAAATAGGAGTACTATACAATGTTTTTCCCAAATTTACAGGATAAATGCGGCCCACTGTCAGTAATGATCTCTCCTTCCTTCTCTGTTTGTCTGTGGACACGACTGAGACCCTGCGGTGTGATTTTACACAAATGAGAAGCTGTTGCCAGAGAGCTCTGTAATGACATGAGGATACTAGGCCTTGTGGGTCTTGGAAACCTAGCATCTGCTTACGGTTGGGCTTGGACGGAAGACTTCCAGGCATGAGCTCTGTTTTGTGGCTTTCGTCTAGAAACATGGCACCCGGCCAGCCCGACCTCTCGGCTCATGAATTCTTCAAGGAGGCAATATGGCTATATTTAACTGTTGTGGTTCCGAAGTGAAATGGTTTGCAAATCGATCGAATTGTGTGGTGCCGCCCTTCTCCTAGCAGAATGTAACTAGTAGCCTAAACTATTAAAATGCAGGCGGGCGAGAAGTCTCCTGTAAATGGCTGCCAGGCTAATTTAGGCCGTTCTATTTTGATGCTTGAGTGCATTTATATCTCAAAGTGGCCTTATTATTTTAGCTTATCCTCAGAGGCCATGTTCCCACATTCCTGTCCTGTCCCTGTTAAAAGTCCTTGACCTCTAGAGCTTTTTTTCTTACTATAGGGCCATAAGGTTGTAAGCACACAGAGTAAGGTTGTTCTGGTTTCACAGATAGACAAAATGCTGATTAAAAAAGGGGGCAGTGGTGGTTCAAGGCTCTGAGTTGCTGATCGGAGGATCAGGGTTCCAGCACTACCAAGCTGCCACAGCTGGGCAATTGAGCAAGGCTCTTAACCCCTCTCTGCTCCAGGGGTACTGTGTTATATCTCCCTCTGTGCTCTGACCCCAGCTTCCTCAGCTGGGATATGCGATGAGAAGATTTCCATTGTGCTGTAAGGTGTGTGTGTGTGGCGATAATAAAGGCTTCATTCCCTCAGTTCTTCCCATTTTTTCCCCCATCCAATCAAGCTCCTTGCTCCAGGAGTTCTTAGACCCTTTCTGTTCAGTGGGACTTGTTCTCTAGACTCGGTCTTAATCGTATTACAGAAACCTCTGTTTCTCTGTGAAGGTGATGTGGACCGCACGGAAAACCCTTCGGCTGCATCATGTGCATTGAGGACCATGACTCCACATTTCTGCACATTTTGGCTTACTTCCTTTTCTTGTGTTTTATGTAAGGATGTACATACAGTTAAAGTCAGAACTTTACACACATTTAGTCATTCAAACATTTTTTTAACCACTCCACAGTGATCTATAGTTTTGGCAAATCACACTTCCAGAGGTTTGGATGTATTTTCAAGTCGTCCTTCTCACTCAGTGCTTGACATTCTGGGAAAATTTAAAAGAATTCAGCTTAAAAAATTCCCACAATTCTAGTTTATCATCGAGAACAATTTCCAAATACCTGAAGGTACTATGCTTATCAGTACAAGCAAAACAAGTACATAAGTATAAACACCATGGGACCACCCAGCGATCATACAGCTCAGGATGGAGACACAGGATGGAGACACATTCTGTTTCTTTAAAGATGAACATAGTTTGATATGAAAAGTACACATCAATCCCAGAAGCACAGCAAAGGACCTTGTGAAAAAGTTCTATATAGACATAAACTGAAAGATTGTTCAGCAAGGGCGAACCCACTGCTCCAAAACCGCCATAAAAAGACACTACAGTTTGTATGAGCACATCGGACTTTTTGGAGAAATGTCCTCTGGTCTGATGAAATTGAACTGTTTGAGGAAAGCTAAAGAACACCAGTGCAAGCATGAGGCCTGGGGGTGGCAGCATAATGTTGTGGATATACTCAAGCACATCTCAAGGCATCAGCCAAGATGTTTAGCCTTGGCTTGGTCACAAATGGCTCTTCCAAATGAAAAATGACCCGAAGCATACCTCCAAAGTGGACTTTAGGACCAAAAAATTAAGGTATAGGAGTGGCTATCGCAACGCCCTCACCTCAAAATCATGTGCAAGTAAGGAGGCCTGCAAGCTTGACTCAGTTACACCGGTCTTCTCGCTAAAATTTCTGCAACTTATTGTGAAAGGCTTACACCCATTTAAAGGCAATGCTACCAGTACCAAAGTAAAATTTCTGACCCATTGTTGAACAAAATAAAAGCTGATCTAACACAAGGAAAGTTTTCTAAGAATAAAATGCAGCAATTATGAAATACTGAGTTTGGCTAAGGTCTTTGTACATCACTTCCTGTTGCTTTTTGTCCTAATTTAGCATCATCCAGTACACAGAATAGCCCAGTGTAGCCAGGATGACCTCTTGGCCCCATGTTGAATAAAACTCCACTGTTTATTCCCCCTTTATCTTTCCGATTCTTATTTTAAGTCCAGTAGAAGGAGTATGTCATTGCCCCCCATCACCACACCTAGTCACCTATTCAGCCATTCTTATCACCCCAAACACTCTCTTCCGCCATTAATTCTTCCGCCACTTTGGGTATTTCTCTATTCATTCTGAACATTCTGCTGCTGTTTCCTGTGTTCCTGCAATCATTTTCTCAGTGTGCTAGATCAGTGATTGTAGTAGAGAGAAAGAGAGCGAGAGAAAGAATGCACACAAAGTCCTGAGACAGCAAAAACATGCAGGCCCTGACCTGTGGCCTCACTACACAGGCGGTGGATTAACAGATCCTGTGCATGAGATGCAGAAAACCTGTGTTCATTGCATCACCACACCCATAATCAGACAACTTTTGCATACAGTCAGTGTAGCGTTAATAACACTAGTGAATGCATGATATTTATAATCATACAAAATGGAATTGCCTCGTCGTACACACCTGAATAAAAATGTGTGGATAAATAAATTAATATGGAAGTGTAGTTGAAAATGATAGTTATGAATGTGATGTGTAAGTCAGTCCCTCACCAGTACACACAGGGAATTCTTTGTCAAAATGGGAGTAATTTAAAAAATAATATACAAAATAAATGTCCTGTCTTTTCCTTTCCTCACTCTTAGGCCCCGTACCAAATAGCAGGGAGTTGGAGGATTAATCACACTATTTTCTGGGCTGAGTTTAATGTTGTTGTCATTCCTGGAATCTGTTTGAGTCACTCTTCCAGTGTTTAGAGTTCGCAGTCTTGATATCACTTCCTTTTTCCGAAATATCCAGATGCAAGCATGACTTTTTTCCTGTGTGTTTGTGTGTGTGTGTGTGTGTGTGTGTGTGTGTTTTTATAGCAAGAATAATGTCAGTGTCTGTGGCCAGGCTGAAATGTATTGTCTATCCCACAGGACTTCCTAAGCCCAGTCCTGCACATTGTACAGTAGTGTTTCCCCTGTTCACACACACCTGAGTCAACTATTCAGCTAATTAACACTTCTTTGTTAATTAATGTTGGAGAAGGGAAAACACTAACGTGCAGGACAGGGGCCTCGCTCCAAATGAATCAAATTTACTTCCGTAAATAAATGTTTTTAAAAAATGTTCCGGGTTGAGATTAATTTAGCATCTTGAATATATTTATTTACATTTCTTATATGCTGGACTGATGTCGTTCTTTGTCCCGTAATAAATGTTTGATTCTACGGTACAATCTTGTGTCTTTTAAGATCCAGATAGTGGTCAGTGGGAATTACTTTTTGAGATTTTTTTTTGCGCCGCTGTAGTAGAATCAGTTATGGATCTGTGTGTTCATTCGGTTCAGGGGTGATAGCCAGTCGTAATTACAGAGGATCGGCAAGATTGAAGGGTTTCTCAGACAGTATCTGTTTACTGCTCCATAAGCCCGTATATGTATCTGTATTTGGAATTTTTTGTGTGCGGAATAAACTGGAGGTTTTTGAGCTCTACCTTTATGTCCCCAGAAATGCTGTAAGAATCTCTTATTTATATATATATATATATATATATAAGTTGAGGAACAGGCTTAAACATGAGATTTCTTTTAATTAAACCTTTTAATTTCTTCTTCTTCTTCTTCTTCTTCTTCTTCTTCTTCTACCTGTTGAGATGTTTATAAACCTGGCCTGATTTAGACCACTGTAGTCCAGGCAGTTACTAAGGATGTTGATAAATTTGAACCTTGCTTTGTCTTGTCAGCAGTTCGCTGTGTCCTGTGGCATCCCGCTCTTGATGCACTTGACTTGATCCACCACATACCCTTTCTGGCAAGCTTGATAAAAAAAATAAACAGTAATGCACCCAGTATTCCTGTTTATATTCGTAGCCGTTTGTAGCAGAAGACATTATGTGCTCATTTTGTATTTGCTCATAATGTATTTGTTACAGCGCTGCAAGTGCCTTATATCCACGTGTTTAATGACTGGATCTTTATTCGTTTGATGAGATAATGGAGGGTTTAATGGATAAGACGTTCCTCTAGGATCCGATACACTCTACGGCCAAAGGAAGACCTGACCTTTGTACCTGCATGTGGACCTTCCTCAGACTGTTGACACAAAGTTGCATGCCATTTTTATAGCATATTTTTGAGTTCTGTACATTTTCCCTGCACTGAAGACTTGATCTGGAACTGGAGTACTGACTGCACTCTCAGATCTCCTCAACATCAGCGCCTGCCCTTATGACTGAATGAACACAAATCCCAACAACCACTCTCTAGTTGAAAGCTTTCCCAGAAGAGTAGAGGATATTATAACAGCAACTGGGGGATTAAATCTGGATTGGGCTGTTTAACACAAGTATATGTGTGATCGGTTGGGTGTCCACATACTTTTGGTTAGACAGTGAAGGAACAGGTTTGGTTTGCTTTATCACACTGGTCTGCTATCGCATGCCTATACCCTGATGTGAGCCCTGTTTAAAACTCAGGATGAATTAATTATTTAGTGGCTACTTAATAGTATGTGTGTGTTTCCATTTGTCCGTTTGTTGTGTGATCTTATTTGTTATCTTGCTGTTGGTTTTTATAGTAACTTCCGTCCCTGTAGCTTTGGGGTAGATTATCATCTATCTCTGTTGACTCTGTGATACTGTGAAGCCTAACATCAACCATTACCCCCAAAAATTTGCTTTATTACGGTCATCAAAACATTTCATTCTAAAAATAAGCTAAATACATGTATACACAGTGAGTCACTGTTACTCTGAGCAATGTTATGGGAAAATATTTAATCACAGGGTAGTGGGGTGTGATCTCACACCAAAGTTGATGATGTTCTTATAGCATCCATCCATCCATTGTCTATATCCGCTTCATTACTAATTAGGGTCACAGGGATCTGCTGGAGCCTATCCCAGCACTTATTGGGCGAAAGGCAGGTCACCCTGGACAGGTCACCAGTCCATCACAGGGCCAAATATAGACAGATAACTACACACACTCACTCCTATGGGCAATTTAGATTTACCAGTCAACCTAATGTACCTCTTTTTGGGCTTTGGGAGGAAACCAGAGTACCTGGAGTAACCCCACGCAGACACAGGGAGAACATGCATACTCCACACAGAAAGGATTCGAACCCAGGACCTTCATGTTGTGAGGCAACATTGCTAACCACTAAGCGACCGGATTTTCTTATAGAAGTACATCCAAAAGTGTTCTTTGTCTATCAGAGCACTTCAGTTCCCGACCTGTTATGAATTTTATTTATTAAAGGAGTAAAACAAAACAAAATTTGGTTTCTGGTTAGATTGGCAGACCTGGGAATCAAACTCACAACCTTCTGATCAGGGGTCTAGTGCCTAAGCTACCACAACCCCTTCCCCAAAATCACAAAATTGTAACAAATTGAAGTTGCACTATTGTTGTAGAAGGGTAACCAAATCCTTTCTGACCAGACTGGTCCCACTCGGGTTAAAAGGTAGATCTACAACTAGACTCTTCTCTGTTCTGGCACTGAGGTGGTGGAATGAACTTCTCCTGGATGTCCGTACAGCCAAGTCACTGACCGTCTCCAACGACAGATAAAGACCTACCTCTTCCTCAAACAATAAATCTAGCTCTTATTTTTTCCTGTTATAATAATATATTCATTCATTCATTCATTCATTTAGTATATATATATAGTTCATAGCACTGTTGTACATCACTCTGGATGAGGGTGTCTTGCCAAATGCTGTAAATGTGAATGAGCAATCAAGTGTGAGCATTCATCAGATCTGTGGTATAAACTGACTCAGTTTTGATGGATAGAACATCTCTGGGGGGGAAAGAGAAAAAACACTTAGCTGACTGTCCACTGTACCAGCAAGTGAAGTGACGGACCCGTGAATAGCATGCCTTGTTTCGTGAAAGCTGCTTCTTTTTCCTTTCTCTCTGGTTCTGGTTCTATACAAGCAGTCGTTAATTCTTTCCATTTTTTCCCGAATTTTTTTGAATCATCAATTTCAATAGCTGTATCTTAAATATTTTGATGCCTTTTACATTAAACTAATACCATGTGGTGTAAACTGCAGTAAATGAGGTGAGTAAATAGAATGAATATAAGAATATAAACTTAATATAAATTAATATAAAGATTACTCTAAGCAAAAAATATCAAAGGATAATGATGAGTTTATATTTTATAGAACAGGGGCCATTTGGCAGACACCCTTATCCAGAGTGGCTTACAGTTAATCTTATCTTATACAGCGGATCAGTTGAGGGTTAAGGGCCTTGCTCAGGAGCCCAGCAGTGGTAGCTTGGTGGACCTGGACCTTCTAATCACTAGTCCAACATTAGTAGTCCATGTTCTGTCCTTGTTCTCTCATGTTCTTGTGGGTTTCCTCTGGGTTCTCTGGTTTCCTCCCACCTCTCAAACACGTCAGTGACTGGCATGTCTACACAGACTTCCTCCTGAAGTGTGAAGGTATGTGCCAAGGGTTTAGTGGATCAGCTGCACCCATTCAGCGCATGTTCACTGCCCAGCGTTCCCAGGATAGTCGCTGACTCTAATAGTCTGATCCTGACCAGGATAAAGTGGTCACTGAAGATAAAGGAGCTCTAAAATGAACACTCATTCTCTCTGCCTTCCTCACCATCGGCTGTTTAGACAGCATCTAGAAATTTATTTTTTATAAACTCGTACATTTCTGTTTATTTAGACCTCTCTAGCACTAGTCTTTCAGGTTATTCACGCTCAGACAGGGTATACTTTTAAGGTTTGCACATTTTACATGTTCTCATGGGGGTTAAAGCTTTAACAAAAAAAAACACAGTTAAGGCGGATAGCAGCCACACGAGGGCAGCGTTCACTTACACCAGGCGTTAACAAAAAAAAAAAGTTGAAGCCATTGAGGCATTAGTGTAATGTTATATCCGAGTCAATTTGTTGTTTATTGGCGTATAGCGTCATTTGCTGTACATAGTGCACACGTGATAATGCGTGAAGTGGATCATAAAGAGGTTATTGTAGCTGAGATAAGGGCTGTTACGGTTTAGTGTATGTTATCAGAGCACTTGTTTTGTTTTTTTTGCCCTGCCGTTTTGCCCGCATGGAGGCTGTTTGGGCTCGAAAGCTGAACCGGGTTAAATATCGCTCTGATCGGTTCTGTAGTCTCCGTCTCGGTTTTCTAGACGCTTCTTTTGCACCGGAGATGTGGAGTGAGGTGATGATAAACCCGGGCACATGTTGAGTTAACGGAGCTTTCCGCCTCCATTCTCTCCTCTTTTCTCCACTCTGGTTTCCTCTCCCTCCCATGCTCTCTCTCTCTCTCTCTCTCCGCCGATAGATTCAGAATTAGTGACCGCGTCCACAACGCCTCTTTTCAACTATGGACTCGAGTAAAATGGTAAGTGCTCGCCTCGCTTGTCCTCCACCTACGTGTTTCTCGGAGGTCAGGGAATCGTGCCTGGGGGGTGAATTTTGTTTTCTGGGGTTGTTGCATTGTTTGTAGCAATTTTGCTAAAATTGTTTGTTTTGCTTTTTTTTTTTTGGGAGTCAACAGTTTCATCGCTGCTGGCGCGAGACGTTGTGTGTGTGCGCGCGCGCGTGTGTGGTGTTTTTAACACCTCAGTCGGGTTGTTGCTACATTGTAGCTTGTGTGTGTGTGTGTGTGTGTGTGTGTGAGAGCTAGCCAGACAGCTCGGCATTTCTGATCATCTTCCCTCCATGAACGGGTCTTTTACAGAGACATAGCCAGCAGGCTAACGTGGGCCGGCGTTATAAATGCTATATGGACGTGTGGGAAGCATATGTGTGTGTGTGTGTGTGTGTGTGTGTGTTGGTGTTTGTAGTGCAGCCCTAATAACGAGCCGGTTTTTGTCACCAGATGACTTGAGCAGCCTACTAATGAAACTTCCTAACTGGCTTCCTTTATACGCCTTTACACAACAGGGCTTGTCCTCGGGGTTTGGGGTTATTATGAACCCTCACTAACAAATCTCAAGCGAGTGTTATTGTGGCCTACTCCTTTATGATGACTGCCAGTTGTTTCTAGCAAACTTTTGGAATTTCTTCAGACTTTTACACAGTATAAAGATATTACAGTATCCTGTACACAAAAACAAACTGAATACAATTCCTCAGCTGGCTGTTTTATGAGATAATTTACTCTGAAAAGCTGTAGGCAATGAACTTCTTTGCCACAGAAACGTATAATAATCACAAACGAACACCAAATCGAATGAGTCTTCAACACTGTATTCACTGACACTTTTGCAGTAGAACCATTTCCTCTGACTGTCCATGTGAGCAAACACAAGTCTGGCTCTAGGCAGCTTGTCAGTCTACATAATACGACGTTAACATAGTGTTAACCCATTTATAAATAAAGGCTTAGAATGTTAAATGGTATTAAAAAGAGTCCAGCGTCCACCAAAACGTTAAACGAACCGCAGAGGTGCTCCGGTCGTGTGCGTGAGACCATTCTCCCGATATTCAAAGCGTGTGGAGGGATATCATCGTGAGGATTTGTGAGGATGCTCAGTGAAGAGACTAAAACTAGTTCCTCATTCTGTGTGATCTCTGACTGCTTTTTGAAATGCACACTGATTTGGCTAAGTTAGTACAATGGCACATCTCCAGGGTCCCTGGTTCGATCCTGAGCTCGGGTTGCTGTCTGTGTGGAGTCTGTGGTTTTCCTCCAGGTTCTCCTGTTTCATCCAGGCAGAAACGTCGGGGTGGTTTAGCTAAAATCAAAATTGTGCAAATGTCTGTGGTTCATGATCAGTTTTGGGATCCAGTGTAACATGACCAGGATGGAATGGTTACTTAAGAGGTATGAACGATTTGAATGTCCACTCACAGTGCAGCCGTAAACCCTGTTGAGTCGCGTCATGATTTTGGGACAAAGGGCTGATTCGGTTCAGATCCTGGCATCTCCCTGAAACCTGCCCACAACCTATATAGTGTCTGGCTCCTAAAGGTATTCCTGTCAGGCATTGTTTCACAATGCTATGAAAACATGCAGTGGCAGGTGGAAGATCCCCGTGTGATAGACTTGAGCTCTGCTCGGAAAGGATTTAGACTTACATCGGGATTTTTGCTAACAATTCATCATTTCCAGGTGCGACTCTGTGGTTTTATTTTCATCTGGATTGGACTTGTCAATGTTTTTCTTCCTCATCCTCTGGGAAAATTACAAACCAAAATACCTGTGTGTGTGTGTTTACGAACTCTGGGCTGCTAATGATTTCAATATAGTCTGAATAGACGTGTCTGTGATTTTGCAGACCGAGACTGCCTCTGGCAAAAAAAAAACAAAAACAAAAAATGACAGCAACTTGTTATCTAGCGGACAAAAGCATAACGCAGCACGAATAATGAAATGCAGACAATCTGTGCAGGCTGTTTAAAGGGGCTAGTATTATGTACATTTACACTGCTTATTGTTATTATCTGTGCATCTAGGCATGTGGATTCATAGGGGGGAAAAACAACCCATAGAAAATGGCTCAGCTCTCATTAATTGCCGTCCATACGTGTGAGTGGTAATGTCATGGTAATAACGTGTAATAATGCTATTATGAACATCTCCACGAGGCACTGATGCTGTCCTTCGGGCATAAATCATCGCTGTCTGCTGCATGTTGCTGGACGTTCTGGACCAGTTGATCTTTCTGGTTTTAAAGGTGCCACCAGTGAACACCTTTTCTCTATTTCCATTTCTAAAGAAATAGTGTATTTCCATTGTCCATTTCCAATTCGTTCAGTAGTGTACCTGCTCCAAGGAAGATTTCCGAACCAATTTGTACCACCAGCAGTCTACTCTTGTTTGTTGTTCGATAGTTTTGCCTTTTGCGGACCTTTCCCCAAAAATGCTACACTACAACTACAACTATAACTAAACTATCATTTTTAGTCATCCTCAGTCAGTCTTGGCCTTTTAAGGCATTAGGTCAGTCTTGTATATTTATTAGCCGGATCTGTGGTGGCAGTTCTGCTCAGCCTCCATGCCACACAACACAAGACTCAATGGAATGTTTCTATTTGTTGCCACATCTGGACCCCATTCAAAATGCATGACCAATTTTGGGAAACTTGTTTTGTTCTATCAGATAAATTTGTAGTTGATATAGAAATCAGTGAAATAGACCTCACATGAGACTTGCATACATCTTTGTGTGCAAGAAAGTGTGGGAGCTTTTTTGTTTTTAGAAGCTCATCCAATTATTCAAAGAAAGTAGAAAAAGCCCTGTACCCCTGTGTATGTAGAGAGAGGCTTTTGCTTTAAAAGCTTGTAAAACTGACCCACATGGTTTATTATTCCATTATGGTACCATTATCCTGTTCTGGTCCCTTTTGACTTTCTCCCCAAGGCCATATAACCTGTGAGCAAGTCTGCTGGCGAGTCCTCAGATCAGGTCTGTTGTCTGTTTGTTCAAACCACACCGTGAGTGCCGTCTACATTTAGTTTTCTCTGCGTTTAATATGTGCAGATGTTTGACGGAAGCCACAGAAAGTCCCGCCTCGTACGGGTTCTTGATGCTTTTCAGTGATATGAACCGAGAGCATCTGACTCAACCTATATGGATTGACCGTCTTATGTGTCTGCACCTGAAACATAACATAGTGTTGACTCAGTGTTTTTATGCGACTCGTAAAAAGCCCATTTAAAGAGTCCAGAGCAGCTTAGCAACACAGCAGCTGCCTTTCAGTCAAGTGACCTTTTTCAAACAGGGTGGAGCAGTAGCTGGAGAGAGTACTGTCTAAAATAAACTAAAAAAAAGGCTAATGGCTCACTGGCAGTCTTAGTCTGCAGCTCAGTAAAGTGTGTGTGTGTGTGTTTAGACAGACTGAGCGTTATTCTTTTCATAGTAGTGAGTTTTGTATTAGTGGAAAACTGGTCTGCAGATTTGTCGGTACTAAATGAGTGGAGTTTCAGGAAGCCAAGGACTATTTTTAGTCTTTTTTTTTTTTTCTTTTCGATTTTACGTCATATACAAGAGCTAAAGTCTCAGACCTCTACCTCACTCATTACTCATTATCTACACCAGGTCTGTGTTTGAGCTGGAATGAAAGCTGTGTCTGAAGAGAAGATTGTTTGGTTTGGCTCAGAAAAAGGAACATGGGTAGAGGCATGCATTTCTTAGCCAACAGGAAATGGGCAAGAGTGGGTGTGCCAAGATATAAAGCCGAATTTGGCTCTCGGCCATTACCTTTTTCTGACACTGACCAATTTAATGTATTATCTCCCTGGACATTTAGCTGGCCGCCTGAAAATGACCCACAAATGTCTCCTTGAATGATTTAATATGTACGTAAATGCGTTAAAGATTCCCTCTTGGGTTATCGTCTGTTTACAGCAGTTTAACGATGGTCATATTTTTGAGATCACGACCACTTCCTCATTTCAGTGCAGCTTTCATTTTCTCGATTCATTTTCATTTACACCGATGCACTAATCAGACAGTTGAATACTTTGTTGTTGTTTTCTTTTTTCTCACACTGGCTGGATGATGATACTGAAATGACATTTTTAAAGTGCACAATGACTAAATGACGCCCTTAGGAACCGGAAAGACCTTGGAAGGTTAACCACAAGAGGAAACCCTCTGATCAAACTGTGAGAACAGAACGTTTCTAGGTAGCGCTCAAACCTCCTGTACATAAGGCTTTACAGGTTCACAGGACTCTGTTAAAATGGCTAAAAAGATCTCTTCAGTAGCTTTCCTACTACAGCCAAGGTCATTTTAACCGACTTTGGAGCTTTAGTTATTTTAAGTTTCCATGTCCCAGAGACTACTTTGTTGATCCTGTCAAAGTTATTCAGCAGAATTTATTATTCTGTCTTTATTCATTTTTAAGATGTAGATCTTGTGAACAATATTAAACCTCTTTAATGTTAGAGTCTTTAGTTTAGTTTTATGCAGACAAAAATGTGTGCTTTGCATTGCATTTGCATTGTTTATGATTCAGAAACCAAGAAAGGAGCCTTTTGTTCTTATGAGAATTAAATCAACTTAAAATCCAAAATCTGGTACCGTGAATCGATAGTGTGACCAGATCAGTGAATTGTGACCAGTGTGTATTATTAAAGTTTTTTGTTTTCCCTTTTCCTGGTGTTGTCGCCTTTGGCTCGCAGTGATATCTAGCAGTTCCTAAACTACTGACTATAAGGTTATTGTTTCAGAGCCCAGGACGGCCGATATCTTCACTTGCTTGTCTGTGGGGAGTTATGGAGTGTCCAGCTATGGTGTTAAGTGTAAGTTAATGTGGATGTGGGCATCTGCCAAATGCAGTAAACGTGAATGTACAACATGGAACTGGAAACTGCACTTTACAGAGCATTGGCAGGAGAGATATGGAGCATCTGGCGATATACAGTGCACTCGCGTCACTCATTAGCTGGAATGGGTTCGTGATCAGGAACTAAACCGCTTATTATAGCAGTTTTCGCCGTGTTGCCATGTTCTGTGTACATGTACCGTAATTCCAATAGAAATGTATTAAAATACAATCCAAGTCTCAGTATGTTATTCAGTTCCCCATCATAAAGCACATAGCCACTGTGAGTGATTCAGTTCTCTAGTTGCTAAAAGAGCTGTTATGTAGTAAAGACATTGAGGAACGTGAGACAGGACTCATCCGAAACCGTTGGGAGTTTAATCAGACATTCTGCACTTGTTTTATTTCAAAGCCAGTGGGGAAATTAAATTTGTTCACTGGACTAATAGAAGGTCAGTAGTCTTATTTCTTTCAAGTGCTATTCCTTCATTTCAGATTTGTAGAGCTTATATTAAAATTGGACAGCTTATTACTGCCGTTCTGAGCCTGTGACATGTAACATTATCATCCAGATCAGTTAGTCTTCCTGTTTTAGGTCGGAAAGACTCGCAAGGTTATCTTGGGTATTAAAAACTGTACAAATTCAGGGAAATTTTTTTGGCAGTGTCCTTTTCAGGCATATGGGTCATCCAAGGACAGCTGTGCTTCTTATCCACGGGTGCGTGGCGTCTGCGTTCGTTGCCACTGATTTGATTCATAGCATGCGTTGGCTATTTCATATTAGAGGCCTGCTTCTAAGCACAGATGTTTGTAGATGGCTCACAGATGCTTTCCTTCGGCTTCTTCCAGCATCATAGCCATTAAGCATCTAATTGGCTGCTTCGACTGGAGGGGAAATGCTTCAATAATCCAGCCATAGCATAGCATGCTGGAATCATTGGTTGGCAGTTAGAATCATTTGCACTGTAATTAGCACCGGAAGGATGAACTATATGGTATTTATATGAAGCTTTAAAGGGACAAAGTTGTTAGAGATGGAGAAGGTGCCAAATATATTTCGCTCATTATCCCTCCACCCTTCCTGTGTACCCTTCCAAATGAATTTGACTCTGTTTTAACTGCCCTGGCTTACGAGGCAGATAATGGTTCCTGGATACCAACAATGGACGCCAGGAGGCTTTGGCATCTGTCCCCATAGTACTGCTTTTTAGCTGTTGTGGCTTTATCCTAAGAGATCTTTTTTTCCTCATTTAGAGGCAAAAAGCATCATTTTTCTGGTGATTTAGGAACTTAATCATCACCCATAGGCCAGTTTTGTTTTGAGCGTCCTCCACCCCTCTCAGATGACGTGCAATTTTGAAGGGTGTGTGAAATTTGTTTCAGTTATGCTCTGATTGGAACATAAATAGCGTCTGTTTTTCCAGCCAGTGTGAATCAAAGAAGCCGTAGAGGTCAGTTAATCACCGAGGCCTGGAACTGTGAGAGCAACAACTTAAATATGCAGGAGCTGTTTGTTCAGAAGCGTGAGCCAACACCCTTGTTCTTCATCCCTCCCATCCTCTTCCTCCCTGATTCCCAGAGCCCAGCTGTGACTTAATGAGACACTTATCCCTCAAATCCGTCTTTGCCCAGACAAAGCCTGGCCTTGTCACCTTTAGCGGAGGAGTCTGGCAGCGTGAGCCGAGGCAGAGGATCGGAAAACAGAGTAGAGTCTTCTTCTGAGCCATGGTCTCTTTAGCTTCGTGAAAATCCTCAGCATCCTCGACTCCCGAGGTTATCGTTTTCGATTCGCTCTACGGTTCCAACAAAATAGCTTAGTCAGAAAGGTGATTGATAAAACATTTGTGGAATCACAACATGCAGCTCACCATTTACCAGCTGCTTGTTACAAACATTCCTGCCTCTGAGAACCATTTAACTGGTTAGATTTCACACACATACATATATATATCTGCGCAAGTTCCTTATTTCTGCGTATATGCTGTAGTAAAGATGATGACAGCGCTGTCAGTGGGGTTTCATATCCAAGAATAACACCGTGAAACAGAAGTGAAAGTTTTTTGTAAAGGTCACGGTCGGGATGAAACAAATGCTTTTGTTAAGGCTTATGTGAAAGAGAAGTGTGTATGCTCTGTAGATAAAATGACGGACGAACACAAGGCTGATGTTCGGCACCAGAAGGAGAGAGTGATGAGAATATACCACCATATGTGTAGGTAACAGATGGCTGATGGCTCTGTAGATGTCTCTCTTTAGTGGCCTCAGATCTTTCTCACACACACACACACACACACACACACACCCTTCCTCCTCCCTTGCTTGGACATATTGTATTACTAAGCAGTACAACTGTCTTTTAAAGGAAGTTCAAATATTAGAAGTCATGCACTGTTTAGATCATGAGATTCATTTATATTTTAGACACTGCTATCAGTGCCCTATTAACTCAGTAGGGTTTAAGTTGTTATTTCTGCAGCGCTCTAACAGTAAAACTCTCCGCTAGCTCCAAAAAATATTGACATTTTGCTCGCTCATTAGCGTGAAATGCCTGACCCCCAAGAAATAAACTAAACTAATCTGTTTGTGTGTTTCTCTCTACAGGCTGTGAGCATCAACAAGGCGATTAACACACAGGAGGTTGCCGTCAAAGAAAAGCATGCCAGAAATATCCTTTTCTATCAAGCGGTGGAACCGAAGCAAATCCAAACCCGAGACGCATAAAGAGATAACTGTTACGCGAAGATCAACTTGGACAGTTCCAGAACAAAACGCTACAAATAATTTCCTCGCCCCCTTCTCATCCAAGATGTTCATGTCCTTCTTAATTCAGTCGTAAAGAAATTGTTTTTTGAGGAAAACATTTCAGGATGTTTCTCCATAAAGTGGACTTCAGTGTGGTGGCTGTGAGTTTGACCTTCCACAATACAGTTTAAATGCAGCTTCAAAACCATCCCAGCCCAGGAAGAAGGATCTTATCTAGCCAAACCATCGGTCATTCTCTTAGAAAAATTAAAAATTGTATACTTCTTAACCACTAGCTCTGGGATGCGGGTCCGTGACGGTACATGCCTCGTAATCATTTTGAAAGGTCACGTGTGACGTAGGCGGAGCTACAGACCCGGTGTGGAGAAGGAGGAGCGCAAGTTGTTGCGTATGGAATGACACAAAGTCTTTAGCTCCGCCTATGTCACATGTGAGCTTTCAACATGATTACGTAGCACGTACCGTCATGTATTACGCAGTGTCGCGGACGCGTATCCCAGACCTAGCACTAGACGAGCGTAGTGTACAATTTTACAATTTTTAATTTTTCTAAGAAAATGGCCGATGGTTTGTCTAGATAAGAGCCTTCTTCCTGGGCTGGGATGGAGGTTTAGAGCTCTCTGAAGCTGCATTTAAACTGCATTTTGGAAGGTCAAACTCACGGTCACCATTGAAGTCCACTGAAATGTTTTCCTCAAAAAACATCATTTCTTTACGACTGAAGAAAGAAAGACATGAACATCTTGGATTAAAAGGGGGTGAGGAAATTATCTGTAGAGTTTTGTTCTGGAAGTGAATGAATTTATGATGATGATGATGTACTTGGGGAATGGGTGAAACATCGACTGGGAGACTGGAATGTAAACAAGCCTCAGTGACTGAATCTGTAAACTTCTGTTCATTACATAAAACACTTTCATTAAAAATCAACAATAAGATTAAAGATAGATAAATAAATAAAGGTTTACATTTGTTATTATAATTTCTAACCGCCACTGATTGGGCTTTCCCTGGAGCACCAACTAACCCAATTTCACCTCATCAGTGCTTCCTTAGTCATTCTCATGTTAGTCAGGATTACGATCTGGTCCTGCAGGGGCTTATGAGAGCACAGTAAGGTTAGAGCGAGGTCCTGATGTCCTACTTTTGTTGTTCTTAACTGTTTTCCACCCTGTATCCTGGGCACCCATCATGAGAAGGGCGCTCAAACTTTCTGGGCAGCCATCAACCGCCTGCCGATCTCCAGCAACGCCGTTCTCTGCTGGAAATTCTGCCACGTCTTCCACAAACTTCTAAGAGATGGCCATCCAAACGTGAGTACTGGTGTGGGGATTTATTCGTCCATTTCCCAGGTCATTTTGTGTCTTACGCAGAATATGTTGAGATTATATTATCGATCTGCTTGTCATCTCCGTGTGCATTTTTTTATTTTATTTATTTATTTCTGCACCAGTATGCAGAGCAAATCTGTCCTAAAGCCTTTTCGATTCCAGGAAAAGCCCTGTCCCAAAAGGGCTGTCTAAACTCTCCTGCTCTCTTCTGCCAGGCTATTTTGTGACTTCAGCAAGGCTCAGTCCTCTGGTCTGAGAATGTTCAGGGATATAAAACCTGTAAAAATATGTATAAAAATATTCCTCACTGTATGTTAAGACACACATGTAATAACGTTGCTGGAAGGACTGTCATGAATGTAATGAACATATTTAAATAGAAATTAGACCATCCAGTAAAAACCTATTCAACTGTGATCCCACTGAAATTTGCATTTTTCCAATGATGTTCCATGTATCCGTCTATTTAGTATGTTAAAATTATAATCAGGTCATTTTTTGGGGGGTTTTTCATTTTAGTTTTAAGAGGCTCTTTTCATCTTCATGTTCCTCTGTGTACTCACACAACAAACACGTCTTCTGTGTAACTGCTCCTAAACAATTATTGCAAAGAAACTCTGGTCCACATGAAGGCTTTGCCAAAGGGCCCCAGTAAGGGCTCAAACTGGGAAACCTAATAGCCTTGTGGATCTCACGGGCGCATGAGGAATGCAAGTGTGCCATTACAGACACGTACTTATGATTCGTCTAACTTTTTATTTATTATTATTATTATTATTATTATTATTATTATTTTTTTGCCTTATTAGGTCATTAAAGACTCGGTGCGGAACAAGGCGGACCTAAATGACATGAGCAGGATGTGGGTAAGAGCATCATCATCTTTCTGAATCATATTAGACCTGATGTCTGGAATAAATTTAAATATGTCTAATATTAAATCTTGAAATCTTTTTATTCTATATTTCCTATATTCTCTAAAGCTGCTTTGAGATATTTGTTAAAAGTGCTATGCAAATAAAACTGAATAGAATTTTTTTTTATGTATGTTTTTTTTGTTTTTTTTTATACGTTTTATTCATTTTTTAGTTTTCTTCCTTTGGCTCTTGCTAAATACAGTGTGCCTCGGCGTTGGCGGTGTTTGGATCAGTGCATGTGCCGTGGTATTTCCTGTCAGTGACAGTTACTGGGGGTCATTTGATAGCTGGTGACTGATGGCTCAGTGACTAAGCGGCGTGAAGGCGTGTCAACTTTCCGATCCTCAGCTGAGAGCAAACGAGTTTTAATTAGCAAACGATGACATTATCCATTTCACTTTAGTCCACTAAGGTGTTACACTACCCTCTTCTCCCCGAGACCCATGATCACCAACCCCAATACTGATCCCAGTTTTTTTTCCGTCTAGTTCAGTTCATTTCTTTTCTTCAGCTCTGCTATCTCTTATTACAGTTGGGCCTTATGAGTGCCAGCTTTGCTCAGGAAGGATAGGATGCTTAGCAATCATTTTTTGCCAAGGGGCACTTCTAGTCGCCTCGCTGCGGGTATTTGCTGATGATGTGGTTAATGTATTGAGTCAGGAATAAAGTTTCCTGTGAACTGCATCCTTTGTCGTATCCCAAACACAGAGGAATGAGGAAGTTGGACCCAAAACCCGCTGCCTGTCGAGCTGTTATCCATCTTAATCTTTTTTGTCTTCTCTCTGTTCTCTTCATGGCACAGAGCCATCTGAGTGAAGGCTATGGGAAGCTTTGTAGCATCTACCTCAGACTACTCATCACCAAAATGGAGTTTCACATCAAAGTGAGTGAGACGGGTGCAAAATTTTTTTTTCCAGTAATATTATTAACAGCTGTTCGAAAGCAAAATAAGCCTTTTGTCAAGTCAATCGTAGTATTTGAGCAGGCGATGCACGTGAGCTTTTACGTAATGGTTTGTACTTTACCCTCAAAAACCCGGAGAACGACTCCACATATTCCTCTCTATTACACTAGAACCCTCGTTTCCCCGGCAACCTTCAGATGTCAAACAGACAGCTCGAAGAGGCGGGAGAAAATGACGTCAATAACTTGTGAGTTCTGTTTTGTATGCTGTACATGTGACCATGCCTTTTTTTTTTATATTTTTATATATATATATATATTTATATAATATATGAAAATACTGTAGCTTCTTTGACCTGTCCACTTCTCATTACATACTGCCTGGATATGGAACGTGAAAAGCTCAGCCTTTTTGTAAACCCGATTTCCTCCGAGTCAGATTATAATTTGAAGTGTCCTTTGTTCTTTATGAATTATAGCTTCCAGTTGACGGTGGAGATGTTCGATTACCTGGAGTGTGAGCTGAATCTGTTTCTCGCTGGTGAGTTACAGCTCTGTCTCCCTCTCTGTCTCTGATGCACAGCAGAGGTCAAATGTATAAGGCTTGTCTGTGCATGCTCAGGGTTTACTGAAGAGGGGCTTCACCCTGGCGTTGTGTGCTGTACGAAGAGAGGGTTTGATATGTCTGGCTTTGGCCAGATGCAAATGGTGTGTGTTTTCCTAATCTCAGGGACAGGAAGCCACACCTCTGCACACTGAGCAAATAGTCTCATAGGACCTGTGAAAGGGAGGGATTCACTGAGGAAAAGAGAAAGATGAAAGGCAAAGATACAGAGATACTAAAAAACAGGGATGAGGGCGGGCAGGCTGGGAGAGAGACACATGGTGGTGGATATGAATAAAGGAACATAAAATCATAGGGGTGGTTAAAGAACTGGAGCAGTGATGCCCATGAAGATTGTTGACTGAGATAAATAATAAAAAAAAAAAAAAATATATATATATATATATATATATATATATATATATATATATATATATATATATATATATATATATATATATATATATACTACGTAAATTTTTTTTGTTGTGTAAACATATTTCTTATTTCATTGTGTGTTTGTGTATGTGTCTCATCAGTGTTCAGCTCGTTGGACATGTCCCGGTCAGTGTCCGTGACGGCAGCGGGTCAGTGTCGCCTGGCTCCTCTGATCCAAGTCATTCTGGACAGCAGTCATCTGTACGACTACACAGTCAAGCTGCTCTTCAAACTGCATTCTTGTGAGTCGGAGCTCTAAACTACTGAATGGCATAGAATAGTACGCAAGGATGTGATTTAGGATGCACAATCACAGTGGAACCTCGGCACAGGAATTTAATTCGCTCTTGAGGCGAGTTCTTAAAGGTGATAATTTGTACTGAGAAGCGATCTGTCCCATAAGAAATAATGTAAATGCAGATAATCCGTTCCAGTCGCCCAAAAATGTGACCGATACGAAGCGTATGTAAACTGTACGGCTGCTTACAAAGAACTGACCCAAGCCAAGCATTCCATGTCAGGGATCCTCACAGGAAGTCGTGCCACCAAGCTTGAGCTAAAAATAGAACAGGAGCACCGACGCCACCAATCTGTCAACAAAAAACACACCCAAAAATCACCTAGCTTTTGGACTCATGTCGAAGGCGACGTTGGTATCGTGGGTTGACTCTCTTTCACTGACAAATAATTCTCTATTTTTTCACTGAAAAATAATTCTCTTTGGTTCACTTGGCTTTCAACTGATGATAAGTTTTGAACGGCTCCCAGACGTACACGCAACAGCCAGCATTCGGTTCGGTGCATTCGTATGCCGAAAAAGCTTTGTATGCCGATGCAAAATTTCAATTCTTAAGGTGAAAATTCATGAGAGAGGACATTCATATGCTGAAGGTCCATTGTACATTGAACAAATCTTCTTTTAAACACTTTCCATTTCTCATAAAAAGACTTAACACATCCAGTGATGTCCAGTCTCTCCTGACTCCTAAGTGTATCTGTCACATCCCTATTCAGGTCTTCCAGCAGAGACACTGCAGGGGCACAGAGATCGCTTCCATGAGCAGTTTAAAAAGTGAGTCCCTCTCATTCAGAGCCACACTGTGCTCCTTTTGGCTCACAGTTTGATGTATATTAACTCCCCCACTCTCTCTCTCTCATGTCTCTCTAGGCTGAAGAGTCTCTTCTACCGTTCCAGTAACCTGCAGTATTTTAAAAGGCTGATACAGATCCCACAGCTTCCTGAGGTAAGGCTATGTTTGCCGTCTTTAAAACCCAGTGGAAAGGTATTACATAATCCTCAGACACAGCAGCGGTCTTGTTTTCTCCTGCATGATGCTGGCTTTGTGAGATCCGACCAGTGACTCACGCTTCTTTTGGTCTGTGACTCTGCAGAATCCACCAAACTTCCTGCGTGCTTCGGCTCTGTCGGAGCACATCAGCCCGGTGGTGGTGATTCCAGCTGAGACCTCATCCCCTGAAAGCGAGCACATGGTGGAGACTGACGAACTCGTGGACACGGACATCCCGTCCCTGCCGGTACTACACACTCGTGTGCACGCTTGGATGTGAATCTAAATGACTAAGTCTGTTCTGGATGCTTATAGATACGGTGGATTCCTCAGTGAATAAAATTGTTGAAAATTGTTGCTCCTGGTTACATGATTGTGCTTGACTATACAGTATAGAGTTTTCTGGCCTGAACATTTGGAATACGTTTCAGTTCAAGGTTTTGTCATTTATATTATGAACTTATTAAAAATCCACTGCTATACAATCGATTAAAATCTGATTAAAATTTCTTTTATCTGGATCGTATCCTGATAAGATAGTAAGTTTATTTGTGTTCGAATCTGCTCATGTAGACTGCCGTGGAGAGCAGGTTCGATGACCTCTTTGGCACCTCAGCGGCCACTGATCCCTTCAACTTCAACAGTCAGAATGGCATGCGCAAGGATGACAAGTAAGATATTCTGTCTGTTTTTTCTGTTTTACATATAAAGGAAATCTCTAAGACACAGGACTCTAGTCACATTCTAAATCTGTTTGCCTCAACCGCCTCGAGCTCATGCATGAAGGTGATTTGCCGGATTTAACGTGATTGGTTGAAATTGTCACATTACTTCCTATTGCCTTTATTGAAATATGAAGCTTCTATTATTATTATTATTATTATTATTATTATTATTGTACTTTTTTAAAAAGTATGACCAGTCGATTTTAGTGAAGCAAGAATACTCCCTTCATCTTCATCATTGTGGTCAGTAAGGCGACATCACTTTAATTTCCCATTTTTTAAAGGTTGCAGGCGGAAGTGAAATGTAAGCTTTCACAATCGAGCTGCAGTTCAGAAGAAATTTGCAATAAATTCGAGCGCAAATCTAAAGTGATGACATCCTTTCTCAAACCAGCTCAGAATCTCGAGTGTCTGCGCAGTGTGTTAAACCTGTTTATCGCCTGTTTTGCTTATTGCAGCTAGTAATTCCCACACTAACAAACTGAAGGTGTAAATAACCTCTAAATAAAGCAGCTTTTAATTGGTACTTTATGTTAAAATCTAAAAAATAATAAAAATGCGTGAGTAATTTTGCCTTGGCATTACTGTGTGCTCGTGGGCTCAGAGTTTGGGAATCCCTTATTTGGACTAGAGCCAGGTTATGTCTGTCTCTGGGAAAACCGCCTCCATGTGTACAGTCAGTATCATTTGTTTCTCTTAAAATATTCGGAGCGTGGGCCGAATCAGGGCTTTCTTACAAGCTGTCTAGCTGCTTCAGCTGATCCTGGTGTACTAATATAAATTTTTTTTAAATCCCTCAGAGACCGACTCATCGAGCAGTTGACCGCAGAGCTCCAAGCCCTGAAAGAAGAGTTGGAGTCATTTAGGCTGGAGGTTAGTGAAATGGAGAAAGGAGGTGTGGTGTGAAAGATTATGAAACATGTTTCATCAGTCAGAAGTCAAAAAAGAGCCAAGAGGATTTTTTTGCTGGATACTCATAACTGCTTTATCCCGACATGACTACGTCAGAGTGGCCGTCTGTGCCAGGCCCTGCGGGGGCGTATCAGCGAACTGGAGGCGGAGTTAGCAGAGCAGAGCCACCTCAAGCAGCAGGCCCTGAGCGAGAGTGAGTTCCTGAAGGCAGAACTGGATGACCTGCGCAGGGTCAAAGAGGACACGGAGAAGGAACAGCGTAGCCTGACTGAGATTGAAAGTAAGACTGTCCTGCCAAAAAATTTTAGCAAAGGCGCACTCATCATGCACTCACAGCCAGAGAACTTTCTCAACATGGGTGGGTGTTAAAGTCAATAGTCATTGCTCCCTCCTAGTGATTCCTCTGAGACCATCATGGCCTTTACTGGAACAGCTCACTAATCAAATACAAGGAAATCACTTCCTTCAGATAAACTAAGCCCTAGGGCCACCAGATATGCCTAACTAGTGCTGAAACATATATGCACTTCTAGCACTGGACATTTGCCTGGTTGTTTGTATGGGCAGCTGTAGACATGGCCTCTTTTGGTAGCAATGGTAGAATAACAATAAGGTGTCCACACACCAGTGCTTAGTAACATTCTAGCAAAGCCTATTCACAGAGTCCATTTTAATGCCCCGTAAGTCCGGGTCAAAGTAAATGGTCATTCGCCACCAAAATGTGAGCATACAGTGCAAAAGCCTGAGCTAACTTAACTAGTTATTACATTTGTGAAGACCGTTAGTCGAGTCAAATCTAACTAATCTAAACTAGCTAAATTAGCTCAGAATTATCCCTGAAATATTAGCTGAAATATTCCATTTCAGAAAATTGTAGGAAGATATCCTGAGGCACATGAACAAATTTCTTTACATATATCAGGCTTCACACGAATCAGCATATAGGTTTAGATCTCTAACACGTAAGCCACCAGTGACAGTGGCAGTGAAGATCTCCCTTGAGACACATGAGGAAGAAACCTCGAGAGGAACCAGATGCCAAAAGAGAACAACTCCTCTTCTGTGTAGTTGGGTTATATGGATTATGGATATATGTTTATAGTATAAAGGTGAATTTATCACAATGGAGTCTGCATACATCTCAGCAGAGAGAGAATAGATTATTGGGCATGTTCTTTTTTTTTTCTCCTTAAAATGGTTTAAAAGGGTGTACATTGTGATCAAAGTGCAAGCTGGGACTCCAGCAGGTCTAGCTATAAGAGCGTAACAAAAATGGCTAGAGACCATTCCATCACATCCCACTTTAACTACGCTGAACCCCTGAACACCCTTTTACCTGACTAACTAATAGCCTGATTAAATGAATAGGTTTTCATCCTAGATTAAGACTCTGTCCGAGTCCTGAACAATTGAAGGCTAATTCCATAACTGCGGGCTTTGTAGGAAAAACCTTATTAAACTTTTGAAGCAGGCAGATCAGTGATGTGAGAACATTCAGTAGTTTATAGATCATTAATAGTATTTTATAATTTATGTAGCAAGTCTGGAAGCCATTTTAGTGGATAGAGGAGTCTGGATTAACACTCTCTCTCTCGTTGTCTGTGTGTGTGTGTGCGTGCATGCAGGAAAGGCCCAGGCGAATGAGCAGCGCTACACTAAGTTAAAGGAGAAGTACACAGAGTTGGTTCAGAACCACGCTGACCTGCTGAGAAAGGTATGAAGTCATATTTCATACAAAGAGCTTATACACCCTCTACATGGTAATCGTCACTGGTTACCTACTAACCTTACCTAGTTACCTCATTAAGTCACCCAGCTGAAATTGTTGCTCCATTTTTGAAACAGCTGCATTCTGGCAGAACCTCCTCTATGCTGAAACCTCCTCTATGCTGAAACCTCCTCTATGCTGTGTTCTTGTATGTTTATTTTAATAGTGTTGAACAAAAAAACAAGATTGAACATGAAAACATGAGAAGCACAGGGTTTTCTTTTGAGGAACAAACACAGCACAAACCCAGAGCATTTGGTTTTTGATTTTGTAATTATACAGTGTGTGTTTATTTTAGAATGCAGAAGTGACTCGGCAGATGACGGTGGCCCGTGCCGCCCAGGATGAGGTGGAGACCGTGAGGAGGGAGATGGAGGAACGACTGAAGACAGCTCAGGAGGCAGTCAGCCAACAGGTTGTGCATGAATATGCATGCACTCAAATGAACACACACACACGCATTCCTCTATATGTCTGTCTATAGTGTCCTTTTGTACATGCCACAAATTGTTCTCAGTGCATGCTTGCTAGTATCCTTGTATACATAACTCATACTGCCCTCTGTGTGTGTGTGTGTGTGTGTGTGTGTGTGTGTGTGTGTGTGTGTGTGTGTAGGAGAAAACCCAAGCAGAGCATCTCCATGTGCTTCAGGCTGACCTAGTTGCCAGCAGAACAGAACTAGCAACCCTCCAAGCCAGCATGGCTTCCTCCCAGAAGGTGGGCTCCTTCTCTGTTAGCCCTCTTTTCACATCCTCTCCATCCCTCATTTATGTTCCCTCAAACCTGTCATCTTTCCTTTTTCGAATCTGATGGGAGCAGTTCAGCTTACTCATCCTTGTTGTAGCTGTCACTCTGTAACCGTGAGGCAGTGATGGGTGAGACAGCTGCCACTGACTAATCTGACAAATGCATGGCAGTGGAGTGCTTCTCAAAACGAGGGCTGTGTGGAGACGTTACGTCCGTATGCGATATTTTCCTCTGGCTAATTTATCAGTCTTACCTATACGAACGATCAGTTTGACGTTGTATGTTCTAAATACTTTTTAAGCAAGATATTTCTCTCTTTTAGTACTATTCAAGGGATTTGTTCTGGTCTTCAAAGGATATATTGCTCCAGATAAATATCCTGCCTTGTCACATCATATCTTCGGTCTAACACTCATTAATTATATCATTCGTGTGGAATCCAGTGTTCTCCCAGGTTTAGTTTGTACCAGTGTGGAGGACTCAAATGGGACTACTAATAGTAAAGGCATTCTCTTTTTCTGGAAAGATACAGACAGGATTATTAAAATACACTATATTGCCAAAGGTTTTGGGACACTGCTCCAGATCATTGAATTCAGGAATTGTTTTTCAGGGGTTGTGCTCGGCCCCTTAGTTCCAGCGAAAGGAACTCTTAATGCTTCAGCTTCATACCAAGACATTTTGGACAATTTCATTTCAGTTTGGGGATGACCCCTTCCTGTTCCAACATGACTGCACACCAGTGCACAAAGCAAGGTCCATAAAGACATGGATGAGTGAGTTTGGTGTGGAGGAACTTGACTGGCCTGCACAGAGTCCTGACCTCAACCCCATAGAATTAGGGATGAATTAGAGTGGAGACTGTGAGTCAGACCTTCTCGTCATCACAACATCAGTGCCTGACCTCACAAATGCACTTCTAGAGGAATGATCAAAAATTCCCATAAACACACTCCTAAACCTTGTGGAAAGCCTTCCCAGAAGAGTTGAAGCTGTTATAGCTGCAAAGGGCGGGACAACTCCATATTACATTCATGTGCATGTAAAGGCAGACGTCCCAAAACTTTTGGCAATATAGTGTAAAATCTAGCCTGAATTTGTTTTTTTTTTTTTTTAATTATTCTCTTCTCTGTGTCCCCAGTCAAGTGAGGAGCTCAGTGTGCAGCTGGCTGCTCTTGAGATGGAGAAGAATGGACTCATGGACTCTGTGTCACAGAAGGACGTGGAGTTGGCGGCTCTGGCGGTGGAGCTGGAGCGAGTGCAGGGCAGCTTAGCAAGCGAGAGGGAGAGTGGTGTGAAGGCTGCTGAAGCCCTACAGAATCAGCTCAATGAGAAGGTAAAACCCTGCCTGCATGCTGAAGCGAGTCAACAATTGGTCCTTACATTTATATGAAGTCCATTTGGCTGGACAGGATTTCATAGGAAGCATACACTAGCTGTTTGAGTCCAGCCTGTTTCCGTGTGTCTGTGTAGGAGAGTCGTGAACAAGCACTGGAGAGCGAGATTGTTTCTGTACGCTGGGCGGCTCTGAGGGCAGCACTGGAGGAGGCAGAGAGGGTTGTCCAGGACAGTCTGGCCCAGTTGGATGAGCCTGCGCACATAAGCTGCACCAGCTCAGCCGGTTAGAACCTAGAGTTTTATTAGCTTTATTGAATTATCAAGCATTAAGTCTGTAAGCCTGACAGTTCCTCAAGCGTTGCTCATAATATAAAATCTGTAAAAGTCTAGCAGGGTGTGTGTAAATGCTGTCTGACCTGAGAGCTGACAGACAGATGCTCTCTCTTTGTCTTTCTCAGTCCAGTTTTACTGGCTTTAATATGAAGTTACAGTATTGCAAATGCGTAATAGAAAAGAGAAGACCTGATAACACGTTTGGATATATATCAGTGAAAGTCTTTTTCAGTCTCTAATCTCTCTTTTTCTGTATGTAGATTACCTTATATCCAGGTGCCAGACTGCAGTAGAGTGTGTTGACCGATTACAGTCAGCTAAAGACCGCTTCGCATCTGATGACACAGGTGAGTTATGAAGAACCTTCAGCTAATATGATTAACCTGCTGTTCATGTAGTCAGACAAATGTAGCGTGTAATGTTTGGCATTGGTATGAGTTACTGAGTGTATTGTAATATTGTTGATGCACAGCTAGACGGCCAATGGATATCTAAATTTTCTTCAGTTGCTTAGTCAGTACTGGACGATGCCAGCGGTTGGTGGTTATTGAACCTTGCCTTTGTGTGTGTGTGTGTGTGTATGTGTGTGTGTGATAGATGTGACCGAGCTGGTACGGTCCGTGGCTCAGCTGGCCCACCTGGTGGGTGATACCATCATACAAGGCAGTGCCACTGCACACATGGTGTCGGTGGACCAAGCTGAAGGTGAGTGGAAGTCACAGGACACTAGAATCCACTTGGATTATAACAACGTTTTATGGAAAACTGACTGAAAAAAGCTAGCACAAAAAAGTAAACATCAAAAGCTTTAGCCTCGAGTTACACTGTACTCACTTTCTAACTGGAGAAGTTGGGAAAGATTTATGGTGATTAATTCGAGATGCCTAATCCCACACCAAAGTGCCTTCAGAACCATTATGAGTCGTCTGTGATGTAACCTGGGAGTGTACTGAAGAAAACAAATACAAACAAGTCTGTTCTGCTGTCTGCTCTGTTCTCTCTCTCTCTCTCTCTCTCTCTCTCTGCCTCTCTTGCTCTCTCTGCCTCTCTTGCTCTCTCTGCCTCTCTTGCTCTCTCTGCCTCTCTTGCTCTCTCTGCCTCTCTTGCTCTCTCTGCCTCTCTCGCTCTCTCTCTCTCTCTCTGCCTCTCTTGCTCTCTCTGCCTCTCTCTCTCTCTCTCTCTCTCTCTCTCTCGCTCTCTCTGCCTCTCTCTCTCTCTCTCTCTCTCTCTGTCTCTCTCTCCCTCTCTCTCTCTCTCTCTCTCTCCTGATCCTAATCTGTTGTCTGTGTATTTATGTTTGTGTATAAGCAGCACTAACATCTTGTGTGAAGATATGTGGAACCGAAGCCCTAGCTCTAATGGCTCAGCTGAAAGAGCAGGACTCGCTGGCTACAACAGACAGCAGTGCACTCAGAGCAGCTCTGGACAACGTGCAGGTCACAGCGCAGGTAAATATCTGCTCTCTCTCTCCTTATGAAGGTAACGGACTGCCTCACTGAGTGAACCAACCCAATGAACAATGCTTAGTTTTTAAAATGCAACAGTGCAACTCCATTGATCATCGAATCAAATATATGGCCTGCTGTTGATCATTTAAGGCTAATTGAATTTTTAAATTTAGTCTTTAGTGGGTACAGAGCCGCTCAACATGGCCACTTCTACTTATTGTGCAATTTATTGTAGATTTAGCAAGCAAATGTACGCCGATCAGGCATAACATTTATAATATTGTCCCCCTTTTGCTGCCAAAACAGCCCTGACCCGTCCTGCACTGTGTATTCTGAAACCTTTCTATCAGAACCAGCATTAACTTCAGCAATTTGAGCAGCAGTAGCTCGTCTGTTGGATCGGATCACACGGGCCAGCCTTCACTCCCCACATGTATCAATGAGCCTTGGCCATTGACTCGTCCATGACCCTGTCACCGGTTCACCACTGTTCCTTCCTTGGACCACTTTTGATAGATACTGACCACTGCAGACCGGGAACACCCCACAAGAGCTGCAGTTTTGGAGATGCTCTGATCCAGTGGTCTAGCCATCACAATTTGGCCCTTTTGGTCAAACTCGCTCAAATCCTTACACTTGTCCATTTTTCCTGCTTCTAACACATCAACTTTGAGGACAAAATGTTCACTTGCAGCCTAATATATCCCACCCACTAACAGGTGCCATGATGAGGAGATCATCAGTCTTATTCACGTCACCTGTCAGCGGTCATAATGTTATGTCTGATCGGTGTATATGTAGGTTGTGATTCATCTAAAGCAAATACTTATGTATATAGAGCATCTGATTTAAAGGTAAGACGGCTGCTTTGTGTACACAGACGTGTGTACACACTCGCTGAACTCAAGGTGTAAAGAGAAGGGTGTGGTTGTTTTTTTTTCTTTCTTTCTTTGCAGCGGTTTTGAATTATGAGTTATGACTATCAAATGTGAAAGTCAAAGACAAAATGCAATATCAAGGTCAGAGTGCAATGCAAATTTCAGACTCAAAGGCAAATGCAGCCGTGTAGATTCAACAGAGGTTGTAGGGTCGGCTGGGGGAACGGGATTTTATTTCAGTTGCCTTGCAAACAGCAGAGGGTTTAAATAATTGGAGCACGACGTGTTCCTTTAAAATATACAGAGGTCATAGCCTCTCTCTCTCCTGCTTTCTCTTGATCATTCTTGTTTCTCCTTGCGTGAGACTAGAAGTTGCGGCCGCGGGGTTTGGAGCTGCAGCAGGGAGAGCTGGGAGATATGGTGGAGCAGGAGATGGCAGCCACCTCAGCAGCTGTGGAGTC
The DNA here is from genome assembly GCF_019097595.1 of Hemibagrus wyckioides. Lineage (NCBI taxonomy): Eukaryota > Metazoa > Chordata > Actinopteri > Siluriformes > Bagridae > Hemibagrus > Hemibagrus wyckioides. The sequence goes on from NC_080726.1 coordinate 23,900,783, forward strand.
TGCTGTGTCCAGAATAGAGGTGAGCGCTTCGTCCCTGATGGATTATAAAACAACGTAAACAAATCCTCTTAAAATAAATAACAAATCTTCATTTTGTCTTTCACGCTTGAACAGGAAATGCTGAACAAATCCCGAACGGTCGACACCGGCGTCAAAATGGAAGTGAATGAAAGGTAACACACCGGCCATGGACATTAAATCAATATTCTAGCTGTTTGTATTCCTGTGTCTTCATCTTTTTTGGAAGTGCTTTATTGAAGGTTTGTTTTATGGATGGAGATAAAACAGTTGATGTAAAGCCGCACTGCTCTTTGGTGAGCGAGAATTGACCGGTGTGACTGGTTATTTCCTGTAGGATTCTGGCCTCCTGCACAGAGCTCATGCAGGCCATTAAAGTGCTGGTGCTGGCCTCTAAAGACCTGCAGCGTGAAATTGTGGAAGACGGCAGAGTGAGTGGGAGGCGTTTTTGATCGATGTAACGCTCCAGCTACAGAGCATTGGAGACTTTGTACAGGTCTGATTAAACTCGGTGTCTCCTTTTCAGGGGGCAGCAACAATAAAAGAGTTCTATGCCAAGAACTCCCGCTGGACCGAAGGCCTCATCTCGGCGTCCAAGGCTGTGGGCTGGGGAGCCACTGTGATGGTGTAAGTTTGCGCTGATGTGTGTATGAGTTTTGCCTCACAAGCAAGTTTTCCACCGCTGACAGAATGTGTGTGTGTGTGTGTCTCTGTCTGTTTGTGTGTGTGTGTGTGTGTCTGCCTGTGTGTGTGTGTATGTCTCTGTCTGTCTCTTTGTGTGTCTCTGTCTGTCTGTCTGTGTCTGCCTCTGTCTGTCTGTGTGTCTCTGTGTGTGTGTGTGTGTCTCTGTCTGTCTGTCTCTGTGTGTGTCTCTGTCTGTCTGTGTGTGTCTTTGTCTGTGTGTGTGTCTCTGGCTGTCTGTCTGTGTCTGTCAGTCTGTGTTTTTTAATGTCTGTATGTGTGTGTGTCTGTCTGTGTGTGTCTGTCTATTTGTGTGTGTGTGTGTGTGTGTCTCTCTCTCTCTCTCTCTCTCTCTCTCTCTCTCTCTGTTTTTTAATGTCTGTGTGTCTGTCTATTTGTGTGTGTGTGTCTCTCTCTGTTTTTTAATGTCTGTGTGTCTGTCTATTTGTGTGTGTCTGTCTATTTGTGTGTGTGTGTCTCTCTCTCTCTCTCTCTCTCTCTCTCTCTCTCTCTCTGTTTTTTAATGTCTGTGTCTGTATGTGTGTGTCTGTCTATTTGTGTGTATGTGTCTGTCTATTTGTGTGTGTCTGTCTATTTGTGTGTGTGTGTGTCTCTCTCTCTCTCTCTCTCTCTCTCTCTCTGTTTTTTAATGTCTGTGTGTCTGTATGTGTGTGTGTCTGTCTATTTGTGTGTGTGTCTGTCTATTTGTGTGTGTCTGTCTATTTGTGTGTGTGTGTCTCTCTCTCTCTCTCTCTCTCTGTTTTTTAATGTCTGTGTGTCTGTATGTGTGTGTGTCTGTCTATTTGTGTGTGTGTGTCTCTCTCTCTCTCTGTTTTTTAATGTCTGTGTGTCTGTCTATTTGTGTGTGTGTCTCTCTCTCTCTCTGTTTTTTAATGTCTGTGTGTCTGTATCTGTGTGTGTCTGTCTATTTGTGTGTGTGTGTGTCTCTCTCTCTCTCTCTCTCTCTCTTTCTCTCTCTCTCTGTTTTTTAATGTCCGTGTGTTTGGTGTGTGTGTTTGCAGTGATGCAGCTGATCTGGTGGTCCAAGGAAAAGGGAAATTCGAGGAGCTGATGGTGTGCTCACATGAGATAGCCGCTAGCACAGCTCAGCTCGTAGCTGCCTCAAAGGTACACGCTAATTCCTGTAAATGATCTGAAAGAAAAGTCCATTGAAACCAGCTGTAACGATTAACTACGTCTTTCCCAATGACACACAAAGGTGAAGGCAGACAAGGACAGTCCCAACCTCGCTCGTCTGCAGCAGGCGTCTAGAGGAGTCACTCAAGCTACCGCAGGCGTTGTGGCTTCAACCAAGTCTGGAAAATCCCAGATTGAGGAAACTAGTGAGTGTGTGCGCTTATTTACACAGATAGTGGGTGGAGTGATGGGCAGTTGATCCCATATTTCCTCTGTCTCTATTCTACTATTAATCATAGATATGGATTTATATTATTGTGACCCCAAAAACTATAAAAGATTGAAACTCCTGCTCTTTCTCACACACACACACACGGCTGTTCATCTAGATACAACATGGTTCATTGTTCTTTTTTAATAACAGTGAGCAGTCCTGTAGGAGAGATGATTAATAATAGTAATTGTTAACCTGCCTCATGGAGTCGGAGGTCATTTCCATACAAATTGTGCCTGAACCTGCGAGTAAACTGAAAGATCACTGTATGAAGCCCAGAGGGAAAATCCCAAACAGGGAAATTCAGAGGCACTAGTGCGGAACAGACTAGAATGATACATTGATCCTATGTTATCATTTTGTTAGATATCAACAGTTCAAAGTTGTGATGGTCAGCTGATCCTGACTGATTACTGACATTCTTGTATTGACTAGATGGTAGGTGAAACACACCAGCGTGATGGTTGCTGACTTTAGGGGAGTTTGTACCGTACACGTGCATAACAAATAATATACACTATATTGCCAAAAGTTTGGAACATCTACCATTACATGAATGTAATATGGAGTTGTCCCGCCCTTTGCAGCTATAACAGCTTCAGCTATTCTGGGAAGGCTTTCCACAAGGTTTACGAGTGTGTTTATGGGAATTTTTGACCATTCCTCAAGAAGAGCATTTGTGAGGTCAGGCACTGAGGTTGGACGAGAAGGCCTGGCTCGCAGTCTCCACTCCAGTTTATCCCAAAGGTGTTCTATGGGGTTGAGCTCAGGACTCTGTGCAAGACAGTCAAGATCTCCAAACTGTTCCCACAAAGTTGGGAGCATGAAATTGTCCAAAATGTCTTGGTATGAAGCTGAGTTCCTTTCACTGGAACGAAGGGGCCAAGCCCAACTCCTGAAAAACAACACCTGAATTCAATGATTTGGAGGGGTGTCCCAAAACCTTTGGCAATATAGTGTAGCTTTATTTCAGTTCAGAATTTCTTTCAAAAATACATGTGATCTATTGCAATTGCCAGTTTTCCTTCAACTTCACAAATTGTCACTTGAGCTAGAGCTGTGTTCTGTGTGAGAAGAGAACAGGTATACTGGCGTATCGTTGCTGAGCATTCTGCCTCACTGATCAGCAAATCTGAACCGAAATCAGAAGCTTCGCCAATTTATCTGCCCGTGTGAAGGAAATCTTGTAGATTTGTACGTGAAACAGCATTACAGGTGGAGCATCTAACCACAGAATCTCTCAGTGGTATCTGTGGTTGTGTTTCTATAGTTCATATAGCTGAAAACAAAATTTGGATTGAAAGTTGTCTGTCTGTGACTTTCATTTCAGACACTATGGATTTCACCAGTATGACACTTACACAGATCAAGAGGAAAGAAATGGACTCCCAGGTATCTGTGTGTTTATCTGAATACGTGTGCATGTGTGTGAATACGTGTGTGTGAGCACGCACTAGGCCTAACCTTTGCTTGTATATCCTGCAGGTGCGTGTGTTGGAACTGGAGACGCAGCTGCAGAAGGAACGGGAGCGTCTCGGTGAGCTGAGGAAGAAACACTACGAGCTGGCCGGTGTGGCTGAAGGTTGGGGCGAGGAAGAGGAGGGTAAGGCTTACTGAACTTCTCGACTTCAACATTTCCGTGCCAGTAACACGGGTATATACGTATGCATCTAGATTAACCCACAAGTACTTAACAGTTCCTTAAAAAAGTCTGATAAAGAAGTAGATGACTGTAGGGTTTGCTCTGTGACGGACGGCTGTAAATGAACGAGTAGATAGTGTGTGTCCCTGCATGATATGAGCACATTATTGTGCAACGGATTTATGTATAGAAAACTGCAAATAGGATATTATACCAGCTGTAGCTCATCAGATCGGCAATTTTAATCCTGCAAGTTCATGCATGTTAGTTTCCCCGTAGACAGGATGGATGAAAACTCTCCAACTACCAAAAAAAAAATCCGAAATTGTGGATTTACACAAGTGCTTTAAATACCTGAAGCGTTTAACACCGTGTTCAGCAAAGGACCGAAATCCCGTCAGAAATGCTTTCAGTGAGCATTAACTGGGTTTATATTTGATCCTGCAAGGTTTCCTTCCCACCCAGCCATCCACCCCTAACCCCCGGAGCTTTTCAAAACAAAGTCACGCCTGTGTTACCTTCTGTTTATCATTTCTGCACCGAAACACACAACTCTCCTTTGTGTTTGGTTTCCGTGATTTGCTCGCCGTCTATTTTTCCTGAGTGACACACGTGACACCGGCCAGCGCACGACACCCCAGTGTCCTCACAGGAGTATAAATCATCACCCTGACCATACCGTAACCTTGTGAGGTCTGGAGGTCTAGCATGTACATATTGAAGCCATATTTTATTTACACACCTACAGGAATTTTTTAAATAGCTGCTTGTGTAAGCATTACATTTATTTTGAAAAACTAATATGCAAAATATTAGGCAACTCACCAAGTCATGCACGCCGGCATGATTATCTAACAAGTAAATAAATGATGTTTCCTCATGTTCGATGCCTACGTTTTTCCTCTTTGTCATTGTATGTGATAAAATGTGTTTCTCAAATAAATATTGATGTAATGTTTGCATGACAGATTGCTGATTTGGTCTGCATGCTTTTACAACACAGAAAAAGATCCTAGTGTTCAGATGGTTGATTTGCCTAAACCCAGTCGCTGAAAATGCATCTTTCTTGTTTGTTGCTATGGTAACATCACTCCACAGTCTGTCAGTGGAGCGGGCCGACGGCGGCGAGCTCAAATCGTTGCGCTCGTGTGATCATCGCAACACGAATAGAGCTGGAGGGAGTGTAAAAGTGAAGAGTGCATAATTAATAGGGAGTGTAACAGAATCTAGACATTAACATGCGCCTACATGCTCTTTCTTTTTTCTCATCTCCATAGGAACGGGATGAGGCGTGTCCCCGGTGCAGTAGCCCAGACCGGGCTTGTGCCTGCTCTCTGGCACTCACTTGTTCTTCGACGTCCCTCCCCCTTCTCTCTTCACACTCTTCAGACCTTTTTATCCTTTAATGACGAATGAAAAGCCAAATAAAAAGGTGCTTTTACTTTAACCCTGCTCCTCTTCCTCTTCCTCCTCGTTGCGGAGTAAGGACACTTACAGGAGGAGACAATGTCACCTTAAGAGGAGGACGAAGCCTTAAAGGAAGCATGGAACGTATTTGGAGCACCCCCTAGTGGCCAGAGGGAAAATGCACCATCACTGACCTGCCAGCCTTTTTTTATTCCCCCCCCCCCCCCCCATCCACTACCTCTTTTTTTTTTTTGTTTGTTTGTTTGTTTTCATTCAAAATTCCAAGACGACATGCGTCACACGAGGCGAGCGGGAATTACTGACACTGTGCCGTGAGCTTCCGGATCGGCCGCTTCCCAGGCGGCAGCAGCAGCAGTGTGTGACTTCCACCACCTCTTCCAGAACTCATTCCTCACGTTGTGGACAAACACACGCCCCTCAGACCAGCTGCTGAGCCTTCTATCAACCAGCCCCCTGCCAACCCTCCTCCCTCCCTGCAGTGGCCTTGCTCCAGACTCTGAGCTGATGGACTTGAGTGTACGGCTCACGAGAGGCTTCCCTCTGCACTAACACTAGCGACTGTCTACAAACCGAACTAATCGCAGCTTCTCCTTCCCTTGCTCCCTCTGCGTGTATGTACGTGCAGTGTTTTTATTTCACTTGGTAGTTTTTTAACCCTGCTTCCTGAGCAGTAGTGTTTTTTTTTCTTTTTCTCAAGAGTAGCCCGACTGGGCTTTTTAACCGTTTTAAAATGTTTCAGATCCCATTTTTGGTTAAAGGGAATGAATTATAATCCCGTGTTCCCATTGTGTACACGCGATCTGTCAGCAACGACGTGGACCATGACGCGTCTCATCTAATTTCATGTCCATGGCTGAAAACAAATGGACTGTTTTCATGACCCTCTGCTGCAAAAGGAGGATGGTTTGACAAGAGCAGCTAGGACACTGAGCTCTTTTCATTCTCCTCGAGTAACCGTTTTCCTCTGGTGCCCTTAGATGACATTAGCAGCGCCGCTGGTAGCCTCTATTCGCACTCTGATCAAGTGTTAATACCACCGGTGTGTACGTTGACTTCCACTTTGTACTTCCTTTTCCACGTCCACACGCAGGACATCAGCACATGCGAGGAGAGACATCTGTGCCTTCCAAAAGGTTAAAGTTCACATTCCCTCAATAAACCTTTAATGGCTGTAGCCTCGGACTGGTATTATGAAGGTCCGGTAGCCCGGTTTGGTGATGCCTTATGTGGAAATACACTCTGGTGAGTTTTTTTGTCGATTTGAATGCATTTGGAGCTTCCAGCACAATTTCCTCGAACTGTGTGGTCCACAGAGGGGACACTCGGAGACGAGAGGGACACGGCGAACGTTTTAAAATAGCGATATAAAGTTGTGCTACTCCCCATAACCCTCCTTGCTAAAGCAATCTAGACCAGATAGCCTTGTAGACCACCACTGTTTTATGAGCACAGCCTACAGTTGGGCCCCCCCAGCCCCCCCGAAAAACAGCTCGGCTTCAATATTTCCAAGTTTTATGTCCTTGCAGGAAGTCTTCATGTACCTCATCCTCCACATAAAGCAAAGCAAGCAGACAAACATGGGTTCATTTAGCATTAACACTGAGATGTGTGCAAGTAACAGAAAGCTATTATACTAATGCCAGGTGTGAGATGACTGTGTGTGTGTGTGTGTGTGTGTGTGTATGAGAGAGAGAGCGAGTGAGTGAGAAGGCCCAACATGTGTTTCTAAGTCTTTAACACTTCCACCCTGTCCTGTTGCACTGCTTTTGCTGTTTTTTGTAAGTTGTAACACTGGGTATTTAATTGAATCAGTTTATTGACACCACCACATGTTTTTTCCAGTCTCACCGTCTGTTCTGGTTCATGTCTTATAGTCTTACCAGCCTTCCAACTGCCTCTCACTTTTAGACAGTCAGATATATGATATATGAAATACTCAGTAACATTTTTTGGACAATATCTTTGTATGATGTACTAAACTGAGTGTGTGTTTATTTCTTTTTCTTCTTTTTTTTTTCCTTCAATAAATATAGTAATGTGTTAAAATATTAAGCCCTTTCACTTCATCTCTCATAGCATTCTGTTTTGTTTTGGGGTTTTTTTTTTATTCCTGTAAATTATGATATAAGAATGACTGGTCTGTCGGTGTGGACATGTTCCTGCCGGTTTCCTCTCACCTCCCAAGAAAATGTGCCAGTATGTGGATTGGTTAGGTTTAGTTGTCTCTAGGTGTGTGTGTGTGTGTGTGTGTGTGTATAATCCCATGATGGAGTGGCATCCCATCCAGTGTTCCCAGAACAGACTCCAGATCTCTACCAGCTCACTACCCCGACCCCAATAAAGGAATTCCTGAAGACGAATAAATTAACTGTGCAAGTACTAAATAATTACTTACCCATCCTGGCTTATTTATGTTTCTAGTCATACATTTATTCTACAGGAATGATTCTACAAGACGATCCCCACAATTTCTTGACTGTTCTTCGTCTCTACTGAACTACAGCTGCTTTTATTTCTCCTACTGCAAGCTTCCGAGTCACCACCAGGGGGCAGAACCAGCCTCCTCACCCAGGACCATTGAAGCATCATTGAAGACTCGGTGTGCCAACTGATAGAGTGCATTATCGATGTTCTGTTCCTGCAGTGCATTGTGGGATTTCACGGGCACTGGAAATGATCTACCATGCTTTCTCTAAATATAATACGACCATAGCACAATTCTCACTGCTCTGCTCCTGAAATATAACAAAGGCTACATGTCTGCTGGTGTAATATGTTAAAGAGGGATAAGGGGGATAATTAGTGGAGTAATGCAGATTTTTGGCTCAATAACGGAATTGCTGGACTTTACTCTTGGGTTCCTTTGGGCTCCTGTGACTTGGGGATTAGAATTTCAGCTCAGACATTTTGAATCGATCTTTCAGAAAAGACCCTAATCCATTCAGGTTATAATGGGTTTTTTTTATTGTTATTATTATTTTTTTAATTTTGATTGAACATCAAGGGGCACTGCAGCTCGTGTCTCTGGGGTCAGGGTTCGATTCCTGCCCTGTGTGTTAAATTAAGTAGCCATTATTTGTCACATGTACATTACAGCACTGCAAAATTCTTTGCCTTGGAGTGTTGGGGTCAGAGTGCAGGGTCAGCCATGACAGTGCCCCTAGAGGTGGGGAGGGAGGTGGTTGGGGGGTGGTGGTGGTTGAGGGTCGTGCTCAAGGGACCAATGGTTGCAGCTTGGCAGTGCTGGGGCTTGACTGTGTGTGGAGTTTCCTCCAGATACACCAGTTCCTTCCCAGTCCAAAGACATAGTCTGATCTCTAAATTGCTTAGTACCCTGTCCATTATGTCCCCCACCTTGTGCCCCTTGATTGCCCTGGGCTAGACTCCAGACTCCTTGTGACCCTGTGTACGATAAGTGCTACAGAATGTTTGTAAGTTTACTGATCTTAGATGAGCATCTTAATAAATTTATTTACACTTAATACATTTTTCCCTAAGGTTAAAAAACCCTCCATCTCACCCACATTATAAAACAACACACAACAACTCTCTCAGTTACTCAGTGATCCATATAAGTTACTGAACATGTTCAACTGTTAAAAAGAAGAAGATGGCTTCTAATTATTTCTCTCATATTTGAAATCAGAGCACAGAGTCAGCCATGATACAGCGCACTGGAGTAGAGGGGGTTAAGGGACTTGCTCAAAAGTGTGGCAGCTTGGTGGTGCTGGGGCTGGAATCCCCAACCTTTCAATCAGTAACCCGAGCAATCCAGAGGCAATGGTGTCAAAAAAAATAAAATCTCCCTGAGGAAAGAAACCTTGAGAGGAACCCATCCTCCTCTGGGTGACACTGCAGAGTGAGATTCTAAACCTATTCTATACAGTGAAGTGCAGGTGTGTGAGCAGGAGCTTTTGAGCTACTTGATGATGATAGGAGCATCAGAGTCATTTCTGAATTCGTGATAGGTTTAACATCCATCAAACGTTAAACGATGGAGATCTGACCACAGCAACAGAAGTTCAAAGCCGGCGCCATGGTCTTCAAGCAATACTATCCACTGCGGTCTCCAGGCTGTCCACATGGAGCAGTGAGCACCACAAAGTGAAGAGGCTCCAACCAGAAGACGGCATCAGGACGGTATTCACTCCGATATGTCTGGTTATTTATTTATATTTTAGCTGATCCTGAATTCCGTTTTCAGTAGAAACATGTCTGTCCTTGAAGTTGAACACATAATTGCCATGATTTTTTCTTTCCTCTCTAAAAAGACTTGAGTAACTCAAACACATCCGTATTGCCACATTCTTTCACTTTTCGCCAATCTGGTGTGAAAACGGAAAGTAAGCAGGGCTTCGTGAGCTTTGTGACGTGGATCTGAACGCTCGTACGTCACAGAACATACACAAGCTCGAACAGCATCCACGGGCGTTTTCGGGCCACAGGATGGCAAGGTAAGTAAGGTGGAGCCCAGAATGTGTCAGGAGCGAGACAGCTGGAGTTAAAGGAACATTTATTAATCATTCTTAGTCAGGGTAGGATTTTCCAGCTGCACTGTTTGCACATTTTGGATGTCTAGTATTTTGTAAAACGTGACAGGAACGTGCCATCCGAGGAAAGGATTTAGAAGTGCAGTGTGAATCTGACTCGACAAACATGTCTATCCCAGGTACCAGTGAGACTGTTAAAGAGAACATACAGCTGTGGCATTGCTGAGTGAGAGCTTCAAACTTCATTTGGGGGAAAAAAAGAGAGGAAACTGTGGAAGAAGAATAAATCCAGATCCAACAGAGTGAGGACAATTCAATTTTATTTGTATAACACACTTAACAATGGACATGGTCACATGGTCAGCTTTACAGAAGTAGAGAAACAGAGAAGGGGAAAAATTTTTATATATGTATGTAAAGATTAAGTTTAAGTTACTATTTTATCTCTAATAACAAGCCTGAGGCGACAGACTCCCTGAGATGATATGAGGAAGAAACCTTGAGAGGAACCAGGCTCAGAGGGGAACCTCATCCCCATTTTGGTGACACTGGACACTAAATAATGTATGGAGTTTTTTCTACAACAGCAACCAAGGGGTTATGAGGAATTATTAGGTCAGTGTAGTTTAGTTTCTGAGCTGAGATTTCAAGACAGAGTGATCCCAGACCAGATTGTTGTGTTACGTAGACACAACTGCATCCATCCTTCTATCTTTATCTCTGGTGTAATGTTTCACAAGATTATTTTCAAAGTCTTCGGTGTGACACCGTGACCCCTCATAGAAGCCGATACACAATCGACTCGACTGCAGTCTCATGAAAAACACTCCATGCTCATGGTTTTGTTTTCGTCAGCAGACCAGCGAGTGTATCCTGCAGTCCACTCTGCACTGCTCCATCAGTCTGTAGAGCCAAGCGGCATGGACACTAATCTGGAAACCCCTGAATATGTTCTTTAACCAGTACACTCCTGCTCAACATCAACAATAATGTTATGCCTGATCAGTGTATGCTCAAGTGATGCTTCTTAAAGCTTGCTTGTTTGTAAAGCTTGATTTCTGCAAGCTTTACACCTCTGCATGTCAGAACAAAAAATGGCAAGCTGAGAGATCAGAGGACTCGTCTGTAGACCTTCGGGACAGGGTTGTGTTGAAGCACAGATATGAGGAAGGGAACTGAAAACTTTGAAACTGAACTGAAGTCTTTGAAAACTCCAAACAAGTCCTTCATTCTTAAATATGCTTTGTAGAGCTTGGGCACAGCAAACGTGACCATACAGAAAAGCTTCGGTCAGAAAGAAATTGACCAAGAGCGTAGAGTCTCTCTGATGTAACTGCTTTAGAGTCAAGACAGCAGAAGAAACTCGACAGTTCACTTGAAGTTGAACTCATCACTTCTCTCAGGCCATGTATAAGATTCTATATGATGAAACTAAAACTAAACACTTTGGCCCAACACTAACACAACATCTGAACAAAACCAGGGTGAAGTGACCAGTTCCATCCCTACACTGAAGCACTATGGTGATGGCACTGTCCTGATATGGAGCGTTTGTCACAGCTACAGTCTCAACCTTGCCTTAATATAATCTAAGACGAGGCAAATGTAGGCCTGAACTATAATCTATAGTCATCCCAAGACTCCTGTTCACTGTATGTTTATACTGAACATCTTTTCAACACATTCAATACAGTCTTCTACACCTGAACACATTTATGTTGTTATATCATTTTTTCAAAACATAAAAAAGGATCGATTCCCCTTTGAATCTGGTCCCTCTAAAGTTTTCGTCCTCATGCTGTCTCAGAACGTTTTTCACTTCTTTGACTTCCTCGGTAGGAATCAAGATCTAGACCTAAGTTTGGGTTCACCTTCCAACATGACAGTGACTCAAAACACACAGCCAAGGCAATACTGAAGTGGCTTCCGTCAATGACCTTGAGTGACCCTGATGAAAGATCTCTGGAGGGATCTGAAATGACTGGTACACTGATGCAACTCTGACAGAGCCTGAGAGGTTCTCCAGAGAAATATAAGAAAGTCCCCAAATGTAGATATTCCAAGCTTGTAGCATCAGGCACTTACAAGGTTAGTGTTTTCACAATGGACTGCAAGTCTGGATACGATCATCCAGTAGTGTCTGAACGGCTAAAAAAGACACTCTAAACTTCAGCCTTCACATCGCTCATCTAACCGTGAGAGCCCTCGCCATTCATCTCTCACCCTGCACAGATGGCACCATGAAATAAAGAGCAAATACATCACCCACGCTCCTTCCCACAGACGTCAGACAGCCTCACTTTCTGGGCTCTGTGTGTGTGTGGTGTGTACGACTGATAAATACTGGACCCAGACAATGAATAACGCCAATTCTCTCTCTCCACACACACTCCTCCTCTGCAACTTGAGAAGAGAGAGACCCAGTTGCTAGGAGACCTGATCTGCAGTGCAACCCAGTGCAGCTGTAAACAGGAAAACGCAGTCCAGAGCCCGGAGAACCTCGCATGAGCTGATGGCACTGGAGTGGAGTCCAGCCTGCAGTCTTCGTCCAAAAACGTAGAACAGATTTACGAGTCTGTATTTGCAATGCATTTTCATTTAAAAAAAACAAAACCACACCAAATGCGTCGACTTACCATATCTTTTATTTTTAATTTAGATCAATCTCCAGCAGTAGTTAATATATAGTCATGATTTTATAAAAGACACACAGCTTGAAACGTTTTCAAGAGTAAAAAAACGTGCCAAATATTGCACACCCGATTAGGGCTCCAGACACAAAGCACAGTATGATGTTCGAAGCCATAAATAACACACAGATCAACCTAAATAATGATACCTCTCTTTAATGTACATGTAAGTGCTTAAATATATTAATATCTGTCATTTACAAACAAAACAAAACAAAAAAGAAAGAAAGAAAGAAAGAGAATGCATTTCACTTTTCAGAGACAAAAAGCTGGCTACTTTCAACTCCTTAACCCTGATCCTCATCTGTGCACACAGAGACTATCACATGCAGCACTACAGCATTATGGGTATTTTCATGATCTCACAACAACTTGAATTTTGGATCATCACCCAAACCTGTAAGCGTTGGAATAGCTTTATGCTATAATCACTTGGATAATCTGGTTTAACAGGAGTGAACAGAATACATGCTGGAAATGCGCAACAATGACAGGAATACACATGATAACTGTATGGAGCTTTATGATTATAGTTCAACAGCGTATTTAACCGGTGGCTACATCCGAGCCAGCTCCACCACCCATACCAAACCTATATAAGGAGTGCTGAGTGAGAACTCAAAGTACTGAAGCCTGTGGCCTGAGAGCTGCAGAAAAGAGAACTAGGTTACAGACTGATGTCATGTTTGTGATATGCCTTTGTGCTGCTTGCTTGTTGGAAGTATGATTAATCGAATTAGCCTAGAAAACTAATAAACTGCCTCATCATTTTATATGTATATGTATATACACGTGTATATATACACACATTACTTCACTACACCCTTTTGCACACACTGCATATGAAAAGATAAACGAATGAAAATGGTTAGGAAAGGTTTTTATGTCTTTGCATCACACTGCAGCAGTTGATCAGGGTCACTATGGTATAAACACAGGGCCCCTCAGGTCACTACGGCCTATCCGCCGTTCGTGTAACCAGTAATAGATGGACGGGTTCTTTGGTAGACATGGAGACACACCTACGAGGTGTCACTGTGAACTGGCTTTAAATCTCTGGAGTTATATTTCAGGTTTAAAAAAAGGAGGCAGTATTCCAGTATTGTACCTGTCGTGCGAAAGCTCGGAAAACCTTGTCGTCGTCGTGCCCAGCAGTAATTCCTAAAAACATAATCACACAACAAAAGCAGGGCTAGCACAGGCAGCTAACGGCTAACGGATTTTTTAAGGTCTGGACACAACCACGTGTGTCCAGTTCCATTTCCTGGTTAACATTCGCTTTTTGTATGTAAGGTCAAAGGAGAGCTAGATGTTAGTGTCTTATAAACGGTGAGACGGGGCGGTCTCGTTAGAAAGCTCTGCCTGCCAATATGACTGGTTTTACCCCTCATCAGGGCCTCTTTCATTGGCTGTCTCCGTCAGAGGCCCGTTCAGAGACCCGTCGTCATTGGCCCAAGCTGGCAGTGGCCAAACTCAGCTGGATTTGGGATAATCACCTTAGCACTCTCCTATATAGACTACCTGTGTGACCCCATGGCCCTGCCAAGTTTAGAGTGGAACCCAGATGCACACAAACACATTGGGTTGTCTTGGGCTAGGATGGGGGCGGGCATGCAAGTAACTAGTTGGGTGTATATATCTAGGTGAGTGTACATGTCTACACACCTTTTACTGGATGTGTTCACATATCCACTAGGACGTGCGCACGCACACACACACACACACACACACACACACACACACACACACACACACTGTTCCTAGGACTGCCTCTCCTCTGTACCTTATTCAGAACCCCTGATGCTACACCTGCAACCCTGGAAAGAGGAGTGTGTGTGTGTGTGTGTGTGTGTGTAATGTTGAATAGAGTACAAGAGAGAAGGCGACATGAAACCAGCGTCACTTGTTTACCCACACAGCCAGCATCTGAACTGGCTTCATCCATACTCCATCACAGCTCCCTCAGACCTCAGTCCCAGCCATTGTCCTTTATCATGTGGGCCAGCTCGATGATAAACTTACCCTCCTTGTACTTCTGGCTGCTCTCAAAGGCGTGCTCCTAAAGAGAGAGAGAGACGGGGAGAGAGAGGGTTGTATGTCCAAGAATAAGTGTTTCTCTATAGCATACAAACCTGTTCATACAATGGCCAAGAAGTGCAAAGCACAATAACAAATCAGAAAACACAAGGACGATTCAGACAAAGCAGAAAAGGTATGTATAGTTTGTGAATGGAATTCCTCCCTCTGATTGGACGAGACATCGGTCACTCAGGATCTACAGGAAGTCCAGCAGTAGCTGCAGCAGTAGAAAGTGGATTGGTGTGTGTATGAACACAGCTCTGCTCTTATAGCGCTCCTCACATCTTTTAATCTGGAATACTTTGGTCTTCCAAACATACCTGGTGTGTTTTTAGAGATCGCAAACTAATCTTTACTGCATTATACGCTATCAGTATATCCAAAATCACGCCATATGAACGTCCTTCCTCACAGTAGAGCTGAATGAACTCCATTTTCTTATCAATGTAAATATATGTGTTTATTTTCTTTAAAAGATTTAAAGTTGCACTACTGAAAAAATGGTTTAATGTGAAGGCAGAACTCCACACATGTACAAGAAATAAAATTAGATACACAGTAGATTTCCTACTTTTTGTAAATCCCAAGTGACAAATGTCTCGTCCAATCAGAGGTCAGAATTCCATTCACAAACTACACCTAGCTTTTCCGCTTTGTCTGAATTCTAATTGTTTTTGGATCTGTTATTTTGCTTTGCTCTACCTTGGATGCATTAACAGTATACAGGTCATTTCATTAATCTGAATGGACTTCCCAGAATACCTGCTTATGGACATCTTTCCTCACATAGCTAGTGACAAACTTTCAACACAAGTCACTAACTCTGAAATGTTCTTCTTTCCTGTTTAATAGAAGACTCAACATTTACATCTGACAGCCTTATTAATTTATTTCCTAAATAAAAAATGTGTACAAATGTGAGGTTTGTTTGTTTCTACATTTCTCTATATATAATAACTTATTTGATAAGCAGGGAGAGAAATACAGAACACCGACACATAAAAATATCAGCAAGTCATTAAGCTGTGGAGTGAAAACAGACACCGTACGAAGAGGGAAGAATGCAAGCCCCTTCAGGACTGACTTTGAGTGTAGACTTCCTAATATTTGCATGGTGTACAGTAGGTTGTTATCTATTTTGGGATCCTAGATCAGCTGATGCGTGTCCATGACGGTAGTAAATCGAAATACGCTCCCAGACTTATGAACATACCAGAGCACAAATACAAGAATGGGTCAAATGTTTGTGAACACATCAGTGGTGTACACATGGCTGTATATGTCATTACACTCACATATTTCCATCCTAGTGTAGTTTTGCAGTTCTCGCAATAGATGTCTGCTACTGCGTGTAGGCCGGTGAGGAGCACTCGCTCTTCTGCTGGACCACAGCCTACGTTCACCCTATTGAGAGACAGACAGTTAGATCACACTGACAAATAAGCAGATATACATAAGAGCATATGACCAATCATATATTATCCTCTACAGGCACCTTATTCCTCTACTGTGGGGCTAGAGTCCAGAACAGTTTGATAAGTACCACGCTTTCACACACTGATTCAAATCCCTAATGAATGACCAGGTTTTGTGAAGTATTAGAGAATAAAAATGAGCAAACTGTGTTGGAATTTGTCCCCGGAGTTAAACATCCTTGCTATATACTTACACAGAGTTAAATAGATAGGCTCTGCCTTGACTTCCTTGAAAGGACTGAAAGAAAAGCAATAGAACAGCTTATAAGCATTTTACAACAGCATTTGTCCATCCAAACCATATTTTGTTAAACAGTGACAACAAGCTGTGCAGCATCTGCTAGTCTGACCTCAAGCTGTCATCTCCCCTGCTCTGATCATGTTTGCTCTTGCCTGCCACCTCAGTTTGATATGTATTCAGTCTTCCCTTTACATAATGACAAACAGTTTATCAAACTGACTTTAAAAAAATGAATAATTGCATAGAAAGAAATCTTTGCTCTTCTTCCTAACCGAGTTTGGTAAGAAACTCCCCTACAGAAAGTCCAGGTCACCTTAGAGATGAGCTCGTCATGGTTGGCGAGGTGTGCGCGGCAGTGGATGCAGCTGTAGGTTCGGTGACAGGTGGGAAGGTAGGCCTGGAAAGTTTTGGAGCGCGTCATAGTGAGCATAGGCGGGCTTGGTGCACGTTGCACAAAGGGGCTCCCGGCCCAGGATGGCTCACACGGGAAACAGCGCAACACACACGTGAGGGCCGTGGTGGTGCGTGGGGTGGGACACACACACCTGTGGAGAACAGCGGGTCTTTACATATGCTTTTTTCACTCTTCTTACACAGATAATGTACACACACACACGATAGAGAGAGAGAGAGAAAGAAACGCTGAAATAGATGCTTGTTGTGGATTAGAAGAATCATAGAAACAGTATCAGTGAGACAGACAGCTAGGGTTGGTGAGAATATGATAGAGATAACCAATTAAAAATACTGGCCACTTTAATAGGAACACCTGTACATCCTCTCATGCAGTTATCCAAACAGCCAATCACGTGGCAGCAGCACAATGCATATAATAACACAGGTCAAGAGCAGAATCAGACTGGTTGTTGATTCAAGACAGGGCTGGTTTGAGTATTTCAGAAAATGCTGACATGGGATTTTCATACACAACAGTCTAGTGTTTCTAGAAACCCTAAACCTACCCCTACCCCTGCCTTTGAGGTGGATGAGCTCCAACAGCACTGACAAACACCGAGTTCCATTCGTGTCAATTAAGAACAGTCATGTGACCTGGTCTAATGAATCAGAATCTCCGCCCCTACATGCATATGGTGGGGGTCAGAATTTGGTGTCAACAGCATGAATCCATAGATCTAGCTGGTCTTGTGTTGACAGTTGGTGGTGGTGTAATGGTGTTTGCTTGGCAGCCCCTTAGTATCAAACAAGCATCCTTTAAATGCCACAGCTTGTCAGAGTATTGTTGCTGACCATGTGCACTCCTTTACGGTTGTAATTTACATGTGTCAAGGCATGTGACAAAGCAAATGTCTCTATTGTTTGTTGTACTTCAATGGCTGCACCAGTCTCCAGATTTAAAGTGAATGATACAATCATATCAACATGGAATCTCAAAGGAATGCTTTTAAAATCTTGTGCAATCCATGCCAGAAAGAACTGATGTTCTGTACCAAACAAAGGTTCGGTTTTAGTATGGCGTTCCTCATAATGGCCAATACTGCAGGAATACGTTTTGAGAGGCAGAACCACACTAGCCACAATGAGCTGTGGTTAACAATTACATTAGCCTGTGGAAACAGAGAGAGAGAGAAAGATAGCTTTCTGGTCAGTGCAGCAATGCTAAAAGCATCTGTGCTGTGAATAATTGTAAATACATGTAACTGTAAATATAGATGCTGAGATCTTTGCAGCAGGAGAAAGCACTGGGGCTACGAATCAATGCTTGTGTGGAAAAGCAGCTCTTGTAATTTCTCTATTGTTTCCCAGGAAAGGCGTGGGCATAAAGAGTCCACTGAGAGCTTGCGTACACACACTCGCACACACACACAGTACTCTCCCACATGCAGTCGCACAAACTGATGCATTCACAAACAAACCTACAGGCACATGGGCGACCTGCTGGGTCTCGCTGTGTCCTGCTGTGTCCCCAGTATGCCTTGAGCTGATCACTGTAAGGGTATTTCAGGACTCGTTCAGTCCAGAACCCTACCTCCACTTTGCCCAGAAGCCAGGGGTGTTTCATTACAGTTTAGCTCTGAAATATTAGCAGCCCAATAATATGCTCTCAGGCAGCACAGAGAAAAGACGTGTTGTTTTTGCCGGTATAATAAGAACACTGGACTGTAATTACTGACAGAATGTAATCCCACATTGTAATTAAAAGAGAAAATGGCAACCCTTTTAGTAGCAATTAATTTTGAATGAAGGCAAATTCATAATGTTTTTTGCAATGTTTTTAGAGGCGAGGAAACTTAAGGACTGTCCCTAGAGCTCCTCAGCCGACACAAATATCCGCTAGTGCAGAAGCAAGAAATTAGATTAAAAGGAAAATGTGGTGCAGTTAATGAGAATGGGGAGATGATTAAATCCCCTCGAATCAACTTAATCAAATTCACTCTGAACTAAAATGAGAAGAATGTTTACTAATCTGCTGCTAAAATCTAGAACCGTCTCTGATCCAGGGTCAAAAGATCTCAGCAGTGTGGAACAAAGACCTGGCGTGATTGCACTTTCGGATGATTTGACTGGTTTTATGTCTCAGATGTGGACTGCCTTTGAGATTCTTTACTCCCAAACCTTCCCAATAACACAAATGGATGTAAAGAATCGAGCCTGTACTGGGGTCAACACTATACACTAGTGGAGAATATCAAAGCGAACCCCTGGATCTGATTATGCTCAGTGATTACCAGCAGTCCTGATTCCACAGTGACATCTGGATATGGAGAAAATCTGTCACTGAACCATCCTGTCTGCCTGCGTTTCCTCAGTGCCTGTTCCGACTCATGATGCCAGCGTCTCGAGTTACAAATGGGTAAAAGGAAAAGGAAGAACCACTGGCTCTGTTGTTGGAACGGCTTGGGTCCACTTCCACTGAAAAGGAAAAAGGTCACGGCATATCAATCCTGATTTGGTGCTCTCTCCTTTAACGATGACCTCGTCCCATCTGCAGGGCACAAGGGCTTTGATGGGTATGTAAATGACACGCTATGGCCTTCGCAGTCACCAGATCTCAACCAGCGGTCGACCCATATGGGTTTTTCAGCAGCAGATGCTGATGCAGATATTAAGCGAGTCAGGAGGCCAATATCTGAGATGACGTTGATGATCGTAGACCTTTTTTAACAACTGAATATAGCACACGTTTGCTTAAATGCACTAAACATTTCTGCAACATCATCAGTAACTCCAGAAGCTTTCGGTCATAAATACGGCAGTGTGGTCAAAAAATATCAATAACGGAAGTCAAAGAGCACATTTTTGTACAGCATCTTCATAAATTCTTCAAGGGCATTTCTAAATCAAGCTCTAAATCTGAATTAGTAGACAGAGAGGAGTACTAAGGAGAAGAAGATTTTTATTTAGCATCCTAGCTGTGGATAGTCACAATCCTGGAGAAATTAAACCTTATATCAAAACTTACTTGCATCTCAGTCATTTTTGCAATTCATTTTAACCAACAGGTTCCAAGGTCATTTAGAGTGGATTAGTGGACCATAGTGGAAGCACAAGGTGTTCAAGTTCATGTTAACTGTTGATTTACTTTCTTCATGTCAGAGCATACTTCTGGTCCGAATCGAGTGTGATTGTGTTCCCGTTGTTCAGGTTTCTGGCTCACTTGATTCGATCGAACCCCAGTGCGTTCGTGTTCATCTTACTTCATCACAAATGTGCATGAAGAGCATAACCGCATTCACTCACCATATGGTCATTGTTTTGGTGCTATTTTGCATGTTTAGTCTCATCTCCTCTTCTGTGTCCAAAGGCTTTCCCCTGCACTCATGCTACACGTGTGTTGTGGAAACTAGGGATATCATCCTCGACTAAAACACACGCACACAAACAGGTTACTTTACTTCCTGAACGAGTGCGGACCCGAGCTCAAGTTGCGTTCACATTCACGGGAATCGCGACACAGTTCCAGTGCAACCGAACTCCTCGATACCATATCCTACAGGGAGTCTGGGGTTCAGTACCGTGCTGCACTTCCTGACCACATGACAGCGTTCACATTCCCAGTTTATCATGTGATCTGATTCACTGTCAGTGTGAAAGTGCCCTTTGTTACCATCACCATTATGCCTGAACACCTTGCCTGTTTTGAGTAATAAATTATACACTGAACATAGCCAGAAGTAATAAATGATAAACTTATTTTATAAAATAATATATTTTAAAAATTCATTTTTATACTCTTAATTCATCCAACCCTCATACAAGAGACAACTGTGGCCCTATTCAGAGCATCAATGTTCATCACAACAGCATCTCAGAACAACGGCCCATCACAAAGCCCAACCCCACCCCCTGCCCCACACACACACACACACACACACACACACACACACACACACACAAAACCTCTAGTCATGCTCACAAAACAATGTATAAAAGTACTGTATAAAAATTAAGCCACTTCAGTTTTTATTCACAGTCCTGCTTTTGTTCCTTGAAGTACACCTCGGTCAGTGGCTGATGCAGTGGTGATGGGTGGTGCAGTCTGCACTGTGTACGCTCCTCCCGAGCACAACAACCTTCCTTATGTAACCGGAGCAGCACTGCTCGTAGAAATAACAACGGCAAGGAGGGCAGCGTGTCCGTGTCCTCATGTTCCACCCATCACTGCAGAGACAATGAGGCAAGTCCTAAAGCCTCGTGGAAAAAAGCCCTTCACACAACCATTACAGTCTGTGACAGTGACAAGAGGAAACAAGGGGCAATATAAATAGAATTGCACTGGGGTAAACATGTCATCCATGATGGTGGATGTTAATATAAAACATACAGGTTTCCTCTTTCTGTCTGTCTGAATGTGATTTATTAAAGCCCAGAGTTGGTTGATGTGTCCCATCTGTGCTGAATAAACAGGAGTGTAAACTCTCTCATGGCTTCAAATCAATGCAGCAATTAGGAAGTTCATCACAGCAGACATGAGACGTTTTCGGATGTCAAGAACCCAGGATACATGAAAAAAAAAAAAAAACCCCAAACATTTCCAGAGCTTGAGAGAGAGCTGTGACTCGGACAGCACCAACTACCCCAGAGCAGAATCAGAGGTGCTTCAGACATCACACCAGAGACAGCTTATGTTTCATCAGACCTTATTGAAAGCTTCTTGGTGTGACAACAACCACCTTCAGCCCAACATTGGGAAACCAGAGTACAGAGTACCAATAGTGGATATCAGACACAGGAAGAGATCCCTGACCATGTCACCATAAAAGGGGGACAAAATGGAGATGGGGACAGTTTTTCGGTGTGCAAATTATCAACTGCTTAGGCAATTAAAATATGATGGGATGTGGTAGCTTATAGTGGTTAATGCTTGGACTACTGATTAGAAGGTGATTGTTTGAATCCCAGGTCCACCAAGTGCCCACTGCTAAGCCCTTAAGCAAGGCCCTTGAACCCTCAATTGCTCAGCTGTATAAAAGGAGATATATTTTAAGTCTCTCTGGATAAGGGCGCCTGCCAAATGCCAGAAATGTAAAAACCTGAGCAGGACGCTCAGGCCATTTAATGTATGTATTAGGCTGCTACAGATGTTTTACCAGTCTGTAGTGGCCAGCATTATCTTCTTTGCTGTGATGTACTGGGGAGGTGGCACTGAGATTGGTGGTGCCAGCAAAGTGGTGAGGAAGGCCAGTTGTGTGGTGGATATGGAACTGGACAGTGTGGAGGCAGTGACTGAAATGAGGATGAAAAGCAGCTGAAAGCTATCATGGATATTCCTTGTCATCTTTCTTCAGCCACAGATTCATGCCTTAAGTCATGTGGGGGGTTCTATCATGGTCAGGTGGGGAAATCTTCCCCTACAGAGGATTAATAAAGGTTCATCTCATCTCATTCTGATGTTCAGCATTTGTTTCCTTATATAATGTATAAGAGAACGGATCACACAAAGGCTTTACTTTTCTAATGCTGAATGTTTTAATCAGGGGAAAATTTACACTTAAAGCACTTACTCATGTAATGCTTATTCTGGCTGTATGGAAATGGATTATATTAAAATTTGGAAATCTGTGCGTTACACACCCATCAACAAAGGTCCTGAAAGTAGTTTAGCTCTGGGGTTTGTGAACACATGCCCATTTATTCGTTCACTTTTCCTATATTTTACCATGTTTATCCGTTCCGGCAGTTTCTGAGTGTGTGTGTGTGTGTGTGTGTGTGTGTGTGTGTGTGGAGGAGGATGAGCGACATGTTTATCTCTTTTCGTGGCTGTGGGTTGTAGGTCAGCAGGCAGTGTGTATTAGGCTGGGGACGATTGAGGATAGTATCGGGAATCAATGACAGACTCTAACTATAGCGACAGCTATTAGGGTGGACAATTTAAACGTCTGTCGGAAAATATGGTGCCTGCAGCTTAAAGATGAACAAAATAAAAACTAAAAAAAAAAAGAAGAATACAGTGGCTTAGTGTTAGCAGGTTTTCCTAGCATTGGGGGTTTCCACTGGTTATGCTGGATTTCCAGTCCAAAGACATGTGGAACTTTGGGATAGCCTTCCCAACAGTGTTTTCAGGGCTCAGATACACTTTAAATGTAGATTAAAGACATATCTCTTTAGCCAGGCATAAACACATCTAGTGCTTGCTAATATGATGAACAGCAGCTATGCTAATTCCTACTTCACTTGCTTCTCTTTTTCTACCCATCCCGAGACATCTCAGAGATTGTGCCAGCTCCAGTTGAGTTCCTCTTCATGAACATTTCGGATCTTCAGTAAGAAGAGGCCGAACCTGCGAGTATCCCGAGGCATCCAGCTCCAGCTGTGTTCTTCATGAAGATTGCGGACAATATAATTTGTGATAAAAACTGCTGCATTAAATAAGAAAAGGATGCAAAATTGTAATTCTATATAAATAAAACTCACTTCTAGTTGGGGCAATTCTTCACCATGCCACCAGAGGGCAGCCTCTGTGGAGTTTCAGCTCTCTTCCTGGGTTGCTAAAGGAAATTCCTGCCTTTAGAGTATATAAAGTACACAGACAGCAGGTTAGGTGTGAAGTCTTGCAGGTTACCTGGTGGTTTGTGTCACTTCTAGTGCCAGTTCTTTTTGGTTGCTATTTCGGGCCTGACCCTTGCTACACGTCTCAGTTTTCCTGATTTGTCCTCTGGCTCTATCTGTTCTGTGCTCTGCCCCGGGCCTGTCCTGCTCACCATGTTGATTGATTACTCTCTGGAACTAGAAGTTAAGTGCTTTTTGTGCTTGACCTTGGGCTATTTATTGTTTGTGCTCTCGGGATCGTGGACTTCAATATAAAATAGTTCTGATCTGAAATGAATTATCCTGTGTGCACTTTGCAGACCCTCTGAGTTCCGTTCGGCTAAATGGGCAAAATCTCGACAGTTGCATCCACTAAGATGAGTCCTTCATCTCCTACTGAAGCGGGATCTAGGTTTTTCTTGTATGTATGGTCTAGCCTGCACACTGAGGAACAACAACAAAAATAAATAAAACTCAAAATCAGGAAAGGAACCCTTAAACCTTTCCATGGACCACCTCAGTATTGACCTTAGCAGAGATTTATTTACAAACATATTTCAAAAATGTTCATGCTTATGATTTAAAGGTAGCCTATAAAATTCTGGCTATTTATTGGACGTAGATCTTTTTATTCCTTTGACACATTAGGTTGGATCTAGCAGGAGCTACACCTGATAAATCAGTTGATCTTGGCTTTCGTTAGACTCAGGTGTGGCTTCTGCTTGGTTGGAATGAAAACCTGGACTTTCCAGATAAAACTTCCAAGATGTTAGCAGCAGATCCTTTATGTCCTTCAGCTTAGAGGACTTAAAGGATACTTTTGATAGATACTGACCACTAAAGACTGGGAACACCCCACAAGAGCGGCAGTTTTGGAGATGCAAAGAGCTATCCTTCTTTCCCTATATGTATTTCTGTCACTGTGATTGACAGGGGAGAAAACATGGACATTTTTTTGCTCTCCTGGACTGTGGAATTATCAGTATTGAATCTGTGATCTTTTTTCTTTTCTTTAAACTATTTAGTATGCAGTAGTCAACTCTACAGATGGGAAAGGGGACGATTCTGACACACTATTAAGACCGACAGCATGTTCTCTCAGACCTAGCCTTGGTGTAGTATGTGGCTGTTCTGACTGTATGTAGAATGGAATTAGGTTTAGAATTACAATAAATTGCCAAAAGTTTTGGGACACCCCTCCAAATCATTGAATTCAGGTGTTGTTTTTCAGGGGTTGTGCTCGGCTCCTTAGTTCCAGTGAAAGGAACTCTTAATGCTTCGGCTTCATACCAAGACATTTTGGACAATTTCATGCTCCCAACTTTGTGGGAACAGTTTGGGGATGACCCCTTCCTGTTCCAACATGACTGCACACCAGTGCACAAAGCAAGGTCCATAAAGACATGGATGAGTGAGTTTGGTGTGGAGGAACTTGACTGACCTGCACAGAGTCCTGACCTCAACCCCATAGAACACCTTTGGGATAAATTAGAGAGGAGACTGAGAGCCAGACCTTCTCATCCAACATCAGTGCCTGACCTCACAAATGTGCTTCTAGAGGAATGGTCAAAAATTCCCATAAACACACTCCTAAACCTTGTGGAAAGCCTTCCCAGAAGAGTTGAAGTTGTTATAGGTGCAAAGGGCGGGACAACTCCATATTACATTCATGTGCATGTAAAGGCAGACGTCCCAAAACTTTTGCCAATATAAGTGTATGGTAGTATTTGTTTTTTTTAGTATGTCTTTTTTTAATCAAGGTATCATCAACTCAATTTGGTGCCTCACACCTCCAGGGTTGGGGGTTTGATTCCCACCTCTGCTGTGTGTGTGTGTGTGTGTGTGTGTGTGTAGTATGCATGTTCTCCCCATGCTTTGGGGGAGTGCTTCCTCTGTGTACTTCATCCCCCAGTCCATAGACATGCATTGTAAGCATCTAACCGAACCCTGCCTTGTGCCTCGAGTCTCCTTGTAAAGGTTCCATGTTCCTCGTGACCCAGTAGGATAAGCGGTGTAGAAAATGACTGGATGGATTAAACCGATTTACAATACAGCTAAAATAACTTGAATACTCATTATTATGACATCATATTTGACAGCTCAGATTTGACTGCCTGACGTTTATCACCTGCTACTTCAGGTGTCCCAAAGGCAAAACCCTCAGAGCTCGTCTGTAATTATTCAGTCCTTCATCTTTTATGTCTATATGCTAATAGGTTATCAAAGAAGCTTCAGGAATTATGGGAACATTTGCAGCTGAAGCCTGTTATTCTTTTCAGTAAAGTAACTGTCTTACCTTGGCTTGCGAGGCAGAAAATGCTCTGACATTTCTAAAAGTTTCCGATTCCACATTCGAAATGGAGCAAAACAAAAACGGCATCCTTCGAAAAACAAGTCGGTCTATTGTTGTCTTGTGAAATGACGTCTACTCTGTGCGCAGACTTCGTACAAAGGTGTCCAATGTTTTGTCTCGATAGAAGAGATCACACTAGCCTGGACTAGGAGAGTAAAACTAAAAGGAAGGCCCAGATACACGACAACACAAAAGGTTAAGCATGTCAGAGTCTGAAGTTTGAGAAAAAGATGTCTTGCAGGTCCTCAGTTGGCTGCTGCTTTAAATAGTACAAGCCAAATACCAGTGTCATTTGCAACAGTGAATACAAAAAACCCCAACTCAGCCATGCTGGCCTTATGAGAAGAGTTTAAAAAACCAAAAAATAAGGTAAAAATGTAAAAATGGCCAAAGCAACACAGACTATGGATAGAAGATGAATGGAAGGGGGTATGGATGAGGGAAAGTTTTAAAAGCTGAACATATAAAAGGAGAACATGCGCGAGATGTAAAGCAAATGAAAAGATGCTGAAGGAGTGCTTGATGCCTCCTAGGGTACAGGGCTGCACTGGTGAAGGTAAGACTGGGGTGCAAAGAAGAATAATCTGGAAAGATTACCACTATATATTTAATGATGCCATGTCTTGTGGTCAGTGCTTGTTTGGTGCAAATTCTAAAAAAAGCTGTGTCCCAAATGATGTACTACACACTGTGCACTTACATTACGCACTACCGTCCAGTGCATGAATGATAGAAGGGTCATATCATCTCAAATGATCAGATCACATCAAAAGCATGTAATGTGACGCTGCTAACTTTAGAGAATATGGTGAATTTATGAAACTAATTTAACAGACATTTCCAAGAGGTGTGTCTTCTCCATCAGAGTGCCGTCAGCTATCTTGAAAAATCAGTCAATGTCTGGTAGCCCCGCCCCTTTTCCACAAAGTATGCAAAGCTGCAAGAATTGAGTGCTTAAAGAGTCCAATGTTCAACAATCAGGAAACCAGATTACAGGCTTTAATAATGCACTGGTCAGTACAGATCTCCAGATCACAACCCTACTGAGCTTAACTATAAGGTCAGGAAATAACTAGAAGGCCAAACGTCTGCAAAGCTGCAGCTGCCGCAAAAGAAGAACTCAAAGTTATGACGTTGTGAGTGTATTCACTATCATTTCAGAAAGAAAGAAAGAAAGAGAGAGAGAGAGAGAGAGAGAGACTTTTAAACATCTCTTTATTTACCACAAGTTAAAAATTGCAAAGAAAGAAATAAAGAAAAGAGAGAGAGAGCGAGAGAGCGAGAGAGCGAAAGAAAGAAAGAAAGAAAGAAAGAAAGAAAGAAAGAAAGAAAGAAAGAAAGGTATCTGGTTTATATACATAGACAAACGCACAAATTATATATAGAACCAATAACATTATGACCACCTGCTTAATATTGTGTTGGTCCCCCTTTTGCTACCAAAACAGCCCTGACCCGTCGAGGCATGGACTCCACTAGATCCCTGAAGGTGTGCTGTGGTATCTGGCACCAAGATGTTAGCAGCAGAGCCTTTAAGTCTGTAACAATGCTTAGGTAGGTGGTTCGTGTCAAAGTAACATCCACATGGATGGCAGGACCCAAGGTTTTCCAGCTTGTCTTCTTCCCATAGTGCATCCTGGTGCCATGTGTTCCCCAGGTAAGAGACGCACACACAATCCACGTGATGTAAAAGAAAACATGATTCATCAGACCACACCACCTTCTTCCATTGCTCCGTGGTCCAGTTCTGATGCTCACATGCCCATTGCTGGTGCTTTCAGCTGGTGCACAGGAGTCAGCACGGGCACCCTGACCGGTCTGCTATGCAGTCCCATATGCAACAAACTGTGATGCACTGTGTATTCTGACCCCTTTCTATCCAGCGTTAACTTCTTCAGCAATTTGAGCAACAGTAGCTCGTCTGTTTGGATCGGATCACACGGGCCAGCCTTCACTCCCCACGTGCATCAATGAGCCTTGACCACCCATGACCCTGTCACCGGTTCACCACTGTTCCTTCCTTGGACCACTTTTGATAGATACTGACCACTGCAGACCGGGAACACCCCACAAGAGCTGCAGTTTTGGAGATGCTCGGACCCAGTGGTCTAGCCATCACAATTTGGTCCTTTGTCAAACTCGCTCAAATCCTTACGCTTGTCCATTTTTCCTGCTTCTAACATCAACTTTGAGGACAAAATGTTCACTTGCTGCCTAATATATCCCACCCACTAACAGGTGCCATGATGAGGAGATCATCAGTCTTATTCACTAAGTATATTTTATACATACATACACACACACACACACACACACACACACACACACACACATATATATATATATATATATATATATATATATATATATGAAACAAGAAAATAAATCAAAATATAAACAGAGAGGAATTAATACAAAAGGATTACAAAAGGAGTTTTCTCATACTTTATGAAGCTGTGGACTGTGAAATAAATCCAACTACTCAAATATTTCATATTATTGAAACCATTACAGTTATTTCTGGAACTTTCCACCCGACAGAACATGCTAAATTCAAGCTGACATGATGTCAAGGCCTGGTTTGGATATAAAAGGTTCAAGTGAAGAGTAAAATAGGTTAAAATAAGAATTTTGTGAAAGATTTAATAGGTTTGAAAACCATTGGATGGCTGAACCGACGCGAAAATCACACACCGCACTTCATCCCTCGGGGTCGATGTTGCAGTGCACGCGCCCAGCTCTATAAACTACAGGCTGACTGCTGTGTGTGTGTGTGTGTGTGTGTGTGTGTGTGTGTGTGTTTATAACTCATCAGTGCAGAAACAGCAAAATGATGAACACCGATCTCTGCACAGTGGCTTTAACGGGGGAGGGGGGGGGGGTCTGAAATGACGCAGTGAGTTGTTCATCTTGATATATTCACTTAACAACACTCATTAATCCAATGGTAAACACTCTGTATGAAGCATGGTATTTAAAACGAAACCCCTTCTTTAAGAGTATCCCTAAAAACAGCACCACTGCGAAATTATTCACCCAAAACACCCCCCCCAACACCTGCGTGGATTCAGGTAGCATCATCATCATAACAAACTGACCAACAACCAAGTCTGAGAATAACGTCACTGATTCATAAAACATGCCAGAATAAAGTTCAGCACTAATAAATGACGTTAGAATGTACCTCTGAAAAGTAGAGAAGACTCCTGAAAGGCACCGCGACCTTTGCTGTAAAGGAAAGGCAGCTTATGTTTTGGAGAAGCCGTGTGGTCCTCTGCAGTGTTTCCTCCGGGCTGCTGGTGCCGACGTGTTTTGGGGTGTTTCATGTAATTGAGCAGAAATCATCCTGCGCTTCACCTACACAGATTGACATCCGTGTCCACCAATCAGAGGAAGGGCCAGCCTAGCAACACGGCGCTGATTGGTCGAAGGGAGGTTAAAAACAAAAACTGAAGCTCATCAGTGGCCTGTCTCTCCGAGCAGGGTTTATTCCTCGTCTATCCGTCGTTAAGGGTCACGTGCCGAATTTTATATTTCTCGCTATCGCCATGGAAACGTATGCACGCGAGGCTTGTCTCTGTCCCGGGTTCCTGACCGTGTAGAAGTTCCTTTTCTTAGCGCATCCTCGTTCACAACTTTCTCTGTCCGACTCGGCTTGGCTTACGGTGCGCTCGTGCGTGTGCACGGGCAACAGTGTGACGTTAAATCACTGTCAAAAATAACGTGCGAGCACGTGACGAGCCACCCACGCGCGCGGAAAGAAACACCAGAGAGCAAAAAGTCTCGCGCGCGGAGATCGCCAATGTTTCCTTTTCTATGGCAGGCCAAAGGGGTCGTAGCGTACCAGTAAGCGCACTTTGTTTATATTACTGCGCATTACACGAGTTACTCCATCCCTTGGCATCCAGTTAACAATTAATTACTAGGTAATCTAGTTCTAATTCAGCTATTCAAACTATTCAAGAATTTCCCTTTATGGGATCAATAAAGTCTATCTATCTGTCTGTCCGCCCATCTGTCCAGCCAAACCTATCTATCTATCTATCTATCTATCTATCTATCTATCTATCTATCTATCTATCTATCTATCAAAAAGATGTTAATAATCTATTATAATCAATTTTCTTTACTGATGATTGTTGCTAATGCTGTTTATTTCTTGAAGTTTAGAATGAACAAATACACAAAATTTGGTAAACTAGCGTTCTTGCTAACGAGACGAGGACATTAAGGATGATAACTCTAATGCTTAATTTGTTTATTTTAACTAATAATTTACTTTTGGTCTATAAAAAGAGTTGTACGTCTCTCTGCAGTAAAATGAATAAAGGAAGTAAAACAGAAAAACAGAATTTTTTCAAGATCATGGAATACAGATGATGCAATTTCCTGTTGAACATACTCTAAAGTCTATTCTGTTCAATTAGTGTGGTATTATTATGGAGCTTTTCAATATATTTGTTTCTCACCAATTGTCTAGGAGCTCTGGTTTGTTACAACACACCTACACACCAATTGTTTTATACAGAGAACATGGCGTAACCACTGGAGGAGCTGTTCTGACACCTGTATAGCTTGTTGCAACCATAAGATGTAAGATTGTGACTGTGAGATGTGGTATTTTACTATAATATATCCTTGACACTTTCCTGCCAGGTCGATGCTCGTTCCAAGTGACAGGGAATCCTGGCAGTTATCCGGTGTTTATAGAACCACAGTCACATAACTAGCTTTTTATTTCACCCCTGCTAACTGCCAAGCATGGTGTGAATGGGTGATACTGTACCTACCAAGGCAGGAACCTTGGGATGGCCACAAGATCACTTCCTCATCATCTGGTTTATTGCCAGTGCATGCAGCTCTCTCATTCTTCTTGCTAGCAAGAAGGCAGTCTATAGATCAATTTATTTTAGTTCAGCATACTTTATGTGCTTATAAGGAAAGGACCTAAGGGGCTCTAACACAAGGGTAAAGTCCTAGGCTTGGCCCTTGGGTATGCATGGTGGACAATGGTGCCTCAGCTCCTTCAGAATGGCTGTGCCTAGGGAGACATCATCCATAGTACTTCCCATGTACTTTCAGCTTAGATGGAGATTTTCCCCTTATGGGGCAGTTCCATGAGAATGGTAAAACTCACCAAACAGTGCACTGGGTCCACCATTTCCAAAACCTGAGAGCTTTAAGCCCCAATTTACTGGGTCACTTTTCCATTCAATAGCATTTCTTGTATTGTTTATTTGCAGAACCGTTCCTGCATTTCCCTCTGAAAGGCCAACCCCATAGGTGTATTATCCCTTGCTGAGGGTGTCAAATGATCCCCTTTAATTAAAACAAAAAATCTTGCAGCGGTAGAAACTCTTCGTCTGTTAGCGAGATCAGCGGGACAGGGACTCAAGCAGGACTCTGTGGTCTGATTTGTTGAACTGTGTGAAACACTGGCAGAATCAACAGAACAGGTGTTGGTCCAGTGTGAACTGCTGTGTCAGGGTAAAACATGGTCAAATGAGTCATTTTAGCAATAGCAAGAGGTCACCCTGTGCCTTGCCAAGCTCATATATGTGCATCTGCTGTAACATTGTGCCATTCCGGTAATTCTCAGTGAGACTAATCATCTGTAGGCCCATGTGAGTACAAGGAGAACATCTGATCTCAAGCCACCCTGACAGATGTGCAGCTACAGCATTATACATGCGGATTAGAGTGTGCTGTTGTCTCAGAACTGGTAGAATTTGAGGCTTGTGGTGCTCATGTGTTTCATGTGCCACTTTATCTATCTCAGACCAGCTTTAGTCCCTCCAGTGGGGTACTGCTCCTAGGCAGAACACTTTCTGGAGAAAATGCTTGCTCTTTCTGCCTGTGGTATTTTGGGTTTAGCCATAGGCTGATAGCCAATTGTACTCATGTTAAAGGGACATTAAAGGGACTACTATTAAAGCTGTGCTTAACAATCCAAGCATTCTTAGCAGTTCATAGCAGTCTGCCCAAAAATGTATTGCAAGTTTAATAATGTCTGGCACATTTTTGGATAACAGAGTGGACTAAAGCAATCCTTAAATCTTTATGCTGATGAATGGTGGTGTGTATTTCAATGCAAAAGAGCATTTTTTATACTTTACAGTGAGACTGAGCATCACAATGTGTGTGAAGAGTGTCAACATATGTACTGTTAGATTTAAGGCATTTGGCAAACACCCTTATCAGACAGATGAAGTGAAGGTTCTATCAATAAATACACTGCATCACAGACTAACAAGACCATCAGTCTAAAAACTCTGTTGGGAGGTAATAGAGTAAGAAAAGTCGACAAACATCACGTTTTATTTTTACGTTTTTAAGTGCTAGTTTAAATACTTCAGGAAGAGGTAGGTCTTTAGACATTATTTGAAGCCAGTGACTCTGTTTGGACATCTACGAGAAGTTCATATCACCACTTAGGTGCCAGAACAGAGAAGGGTCTTGATGCGTAACTTCCTTGTACCTTGAGAGATGGTGGACCTGACGAGCTGTGCTGGAAGATCAGAAAGAGCGCAGTGGGGTATTTGAGGTAAGTGGGTGCTGATCCATTTTCGGAAGCTACTGGAAACCAGTGGAGGGAGCATAGCAAAGTCACGCGGCTATATTCTGGACCAGTTGAAAAGTGCTGATGGTCAGAGGCAGAACTGCCAGGACGAGTTGCAGTGGTCCAGTCTCAGGATGACAAGAGACTGAACAAGCACCTGAGTGAACAAATTCTTCTAACATTGCAAAGGAGAAAGTGACATAACCATGTCAGATTAGCAATGTGAGAGAAAAAGGACAGTTGATTGTCCATGGTTAGCCTAAGGTTGCATGCAGTTTGTAGGTGCAAAGGTGTATGTGAAGGTGAGATCAGCGAGTTGTCCAGGGAGAGCACAAGATCCTGAAGATCATCTGGAATGAACTGCAATTCAATTTTGCTAGGATTAAGTTTCAGCGAATGACCTGCCCTCCATGATAAGATGTCTGCCAGACATGGAAAGAAGGAGAAACAGCTCTAGGGCTATAGGGCTGAGAATTCCAATGAAAGGTATTAGTTTGAACTGAACTGATGGCCATCTTTGACTTGTAGAGAGCATAATAATGCACCATGCATTACAGCTTATTAGTTACCTGAAGCCATTGTAGTGGAAACTGATGATTTCACAAAGTAGTTAGCTGAATAATAAGATGTTGATAGGAGTCTATCACCAGCTTTGGAGCACAGGTTACCTGTAGCTGTCACAAATTGTTAAGATAACTAGGAGATTTTTAAAAGGTCTGATACACTATATTGCCAAAAGTATTCGCTCACCCATCCAAATAATCAGAATCAGGTGTTCCAATCACTTCCATGGCCACAGGTGTATAAAATCAAGCACCTAGGCATGCAGACTGTTTTTACAAACATTTGTGAAAGAATGGGTCGCTCTCAGGAGCTCAGTGAATTCCAGTGTGGAACTGTGATAGGATGCCACCTGTGCAACAAATCCAGTCGTGAAATTTCCTCACTCCTAAATATTCCACAGTCAACTGTCAGCTGTATTATAAGAACGTGGAAGTGTTTGGGAACGACAGCAACTCAGCCACGAAGTGGTAGGCCACGTAAACTGACGGAGCGGGGTCAGCGGATGCTGAGGCGCATAGTGCGAAGAGGTCGCCAACTTTCTGCAGAGTCCATCACTACAGATCTCCAAACTTCATGTGGCCTTCAGATTAGCTCAAGAACAGTGCGCAGAGAGCTTCATGGAATGGGTTTCCATGGCCGAGCAGCTGCATCCAAGCCATACATCACCAAGTGCAATGCAAAGCGTCGGATGCAGTGGTGTAAAGCACGCCGCCACTGGACTCTAGAGCAGTGGAGACGCGTTATCTGGAGTGACGAATCGCGCTTCTCCATCTGGCAATCTGATGGACGAGTCTGGGTTTGGTGGTTGCCAGGAGAACGGTACTTGTCTGACTGCATTGTGCCAAGTGTAAAGTTTGGTGGAGGGGGGATTATGGTGTGGGGTTGTTTTTCAGGAGCTGGGCTTGGCCCCTTAGTTCCAGTGAAAGG
The DNA here is from genome assembly GCF_019097595.1 of Hemibagrus wyckioides. Taxonomy (NCBI): domain Eukaryota; kingdom Metazoa; phylum Chordata; class Actinopteri; order Siluriformes; family Bagridae; genus Hemibagrus; species Hemibagrus wyckioides. The sequence continues at coordinate 23,934,328 of NC_080726.1, forward strand.
AACTCTGAATGCTTCAGCATACCAAGACATTTTGGACAATTCCATGCTCCCAACTTTGTGGGAACAGTTTGGAGCTGGCCCCTTCCTCTTCCAACATGACTGTGCACCAGTGCACAAAGCAAGGTCCATAAAGACATGGATGACAGAGTCTGGTGTGGATGAACTTGACTGGCCTGCACAGAGTCCTGACCTCAACCCGATAGAACACCTTTGGGATGAATTAGAGCGGAGACTGAGAGCCAGGCCTTCTCGTCCAACATCAGTGTGTGACCTCACAAATGCGCTTCTGGAAGAATGGTCAAAAATTCCCATAAACACACTCCTAAACCTTGTGGACAGCCTTCCCAGAAGAGTTGAAGCTATTAATAGCTGCAAAGGGTGGACCGACGTCATATTGAACCCTATGGATTAGGAATGGGATGTCACTTAAGTTCATATGCGAGTCAAGGCAGGTGAGCGAATACTTTTGGCAATATAGTGTATTTACACAAGGCAGGAAGAATAACAGGAACAAAAGCCATAGACAAATGTTCATAGCAAAATGGTTTTTGGGAAAGTAATCACTCTCGCTACAAGACAGGAAATGCACATACACTGATCATCCATAACATTAAAACCACCTTCCCAACATAGTACAGGTCTCCTTTGTGCCACCAAAGCAAAACCTTTAAGTAAGGGGTGTCCAATCTTATCCGGAAAGGGCTGGTGTGGGTGCAGGTTTTCATTCCAACCAAACAGAAGCCATGCTTCATGCATCCACACCTGGACACGTCCTTAAGTTATGGCCTCCATAGATCAGACTAGTTTGTTTAGCACATCCCACAGATACTCCATCAGACTGAGATCTGCGGTGAAGACGTTTTGGACATGCTCTGACCCAGTCGTCTAGCCGTAACTATTAGGCTCTGGTCAGAATCACTCAGATCCTGTTCCTGCTTCAAACACATCAACTTCATGAACTGACTGTTGACTTGCTGCCTAATATATCCCAACCTTTGACAGTGCACCACTGTAACAAGATAAACAATGTTATTCACTTCATCTGTCTGTGTTTTAATGGCCGATTGGTGTATATCTTGAAACACAAAATAATTGATTATTAAAACTTCACAGGGTATGCAGTAATAAGAAACGAATTGATGATGGGATAGTGTTTCCACGCCCAAAATGCATTATATTCCAATGATAGCACATCATAACCAGCTTTTCCCTTCAGGGGTGGCCACAGTGAATCATCTCTCTCCACCTATCCCTATCTTCTGCATCCTCAACACTCACACCCACTAGCTTCATATCCTCATTAATTACATCCATATACCTCTACTTTGGCCTTCCTCTTTGCCTCCTGCCTGGCAATAACCTGAGTTTTTATTCTAGATTATTTATAGTATTAGTCTTTGTGGCACGTCCTTCATACCAGTCCCTGTGTAAGAGTGGTTACTATACTATATATACTGGCACTGATGTTACAGAAAATTTAATCAACATCTTCGGACCAATCAGATTTGAGACTTGCGGTACGATTGAGAAATAGAACTCAAAGGGAAGTGCTGTTATGGGAAAATAAACACAGCAGGATAGTGTGGTGCCATTACTGTTATCCAGCCTGAGGTGGATTAGTTACCTACAGCAGCAGCAGCTACATTAAAATGTTTCATTCGTCTTATACCCTTAGCAATTTACCAGTGATTACGATTTTAATCAGGAAATTTTAACTGCTTAAAGCTTTATTTAATGCCTCAGAACATCCAGAAAGTATTCCCGTCATCAAAATAATACTAACACAAACCACACAGGTATCCGATTTAATTTACGTCACCTAAAATAAAATTTAAACCTGATTTTTGTTGTGTGTTCGTGTTTTAATGGGCGACTTAATGGCATTTTTATTTTATATTTGTATTGCACTAAACCGAAGATGTCTGTACATGTCCCTTAAATAGAAAATAAAGGATTTCATTATAAATATTCATCAAGACAGATCCCAGAGTAAGACTGAACCTTCTCTTTATTCTGTGCTGATGTTTCAGTGGCGTCTGCTGTGATGAATACAAGTTATCACACCAATACAAGCTCTATCCTAGGTGTTTCACTAAACAAATTGCCCACAAAGACAAACTGTTTAAAAATAGGAATGATGTACTGTAATGCTGCATTCATAACTTCATTTACCCTCCAGTCCAATGTTATTCTATTACACTCTTGTCAGCACTCAACATCCAGTGAAATGAACCCCAGATAAAGAAAAGGGAAAAAAATGACAGAGTGCCCACTTGTGGTCATTATTATAAAGGCAGAAGCAGATCTTTCTCCATACTTTAGGCGGCACCATATATGAAAAGAATTTCATCGTAAACTCTGTGCCTTCATTCATATCACTGATGACAAGATTTACAAATCACTATCGATGGCTGAAAACAACAACAACAACAACAACAACAACACACAATAATGGCAGTATTGTGAGGGAGAAAAACACAGATTTTGAATATAGTCATGGTTAAATGATATACACACAAAGACAAAGTACAAAAGAAGGTCCACAAACAAATTAAGAAAAGAATTGCCACTAAAAATATACCGTTTAAAATATATCCAGCATTGAGCTCATTGTTTAATTATATATTTAACCTACATGGCTTGATATTAAAAAGGCCATAAATAATAATAATAATAATAATAATAATAATAATAATAATAATAATAATAATATTCAATTCTTATTTAACAGACACTGGCCCAAAACATCCGTAAACGTCTTGCTATTGCTTTTTCCGAGACAGAACTTTTATTATAAAGTTCTTTTGCTGGCATTTCAACACATTCATTACCATGATACAATACAAAAGTATTATAAGATTACACAAAATGATAGACAATAGTGAAGAAAAATAAAACCCCAACAAACTCATAACCTTTTTAAAATCAGTAGTGATGACAGTATAAATATGATCTGACTTGGAATGTGGAGCTGTTAATAATCCTTTAAAATCAGTGCAAATTATGAACGCATCATATGCAAGACCGCAGTGTGACGTAACACACACGTGTAGCATCACCTACTCGCATGACCAACCTGAAAACTCAGTCCGATCAGCCATTATTGTGCTTTCAAGCTTCACACAGATTAAAAATAGGGCTCCTCAAAAAGCTGCTCTATCAAAGTGTCCAAATTTTAGGATGATTGTAGGAACCTACACACTGTCCAGAAACACAAACATGGACCTGTTTCCACTTTACATTCATTTTATGAATTCGTATGGCTTTTTTATTTAGGTAGAGAAGATACTGGACACCTTGGGATATCATCGGACATTATTGAAATGTTAACCCAGGCTATGAGGTAAAACACAAAAAATGGCCCACAGCATCATTAAGTCTCTCTGTTTATCTATTAAAGGAGCGTTCCAGCATTATTTGTTGTCAACCTCATCCTCATCTACCTCATGAACGATTACCCCGGATGGAAATTCTGTACTGAGAAATGAACAGAAACCCTCTTTACTAAAAATTCCATTCCAAATGAAGCTCTACGTCCATCACTATTATTTGTTTTCCACTGTATATGTAACCGCCCCGGGTCCTACTCGCAACCGTTCCGAGCGGGTCTCCAGCATGGGAGCTGGGCGCTCTAACAAGGAGGCTAAAGACTGCAACCCCTAGCGTCAGTCGTTAGTTCGCCTCTTGAGATAAGAGGAGCGAGGTTTATCTGCAAAGCACCTACCGCTGGACTCCGTTACATATACATGGACATGCCTGTCAGAATAACTTACTTAGGGGTCGATTGTCTCAGAGGATATTTGTTAATATTTACGCAGTAGCACATTTCGAATGTTTACTTTGAGTTATATTATAAACATGTAACAAATGAATAAATAAATTTTCTTATTTTTCAGTATAGAGAATGTGCCTAGTGAATGATTGTCTGCAGCAATGTACAGTAAACAGAGAGATCAGGATAACAAAACGCCGGAGTATTCCCCTTCATACATGCGATCAGAATTAAAAGGCAGTTATGTGCTTTGTCACTTAACTACGCTTTTACGATCCGTATGGCGTTTTTATTTTTTTTATTGCCTCTGAAAAAGCTACAGCATATCCCCTACCTCCTATCACTAAATGCTTTGACAAGCCAGAGGTAATGAACGAACGAAAAAAAAGTGCTATTGCTAGAGATAATTTTGCAATAATAAAATGAACTTTACAGATTTGTGATAAGACATGGTTAGAGACTAAAGCATCATTTTGTAAACTTGATAGGCGTTCTACTTAGTGGTTATTTGTTGCTAAGGTACGTATTATATATTACAGTGTTGAACTGAAGGAGAAGTTCACTTGAGTGCTTTTGCCCTCACGTTTGCCTAAACTGCCATATATTTATAACACTGGTGTGATTTCCTCTCGCAGGTCAGAAGAGAGTGTATCGGTATTGCTTTGGCCACTTGCAGGACACAGGGAGTAGAACATAAGAGATTTGGGGGTTTTTTTTTTTTAAACAAGGAAAAGTATTTTGATGCCCTAGGTTCACATTCATAAGCAATCGAAATGGCAGCTATATTAGATTGCAATGCATCCTGGGTAAGATTTGTATGTGTTTTTTTTTTTTAATTTATCACAACCCTATGCCAACTTTAGCATCCTTAAGGACTGAATAAAAAAAAAAAAAAAATCTATTTTGTTCTGGTAAATCAGAGTCAGATTTCAAACCGTGTTCACATTTTCGTGTTGCGTTTTTTCCTGCAAATTTGTTAAAATTATTAATAAGTAATTAAAAATAAAAAGTGGTCAGTGGAGAAAGAGAGAGAGAGTGTTGGAGAGAGTTAAAGAGAGAATGAGAGAGAGAGTGTTGGAGGGAGAACAAGATAGAGGGAGAGAGAGAGAGAGTGTTGGAGAGAGTTAAGGAGAGATTGGAGAGAGACAGATGGAGGGAGAACGAGAGAGAGAGAGAGAGAGAGAGTGTGAGTGTTAGAGAGTTAAAGAGAGATTGAGAGAGAGTTGGAGAGATTGAGAGAGAGAGAGAGAGAGTGTTGGAGAGATTGGAGAGAGACAGATGGAGGGAGAACGAGAGAGAGAGTGTTGGAGAGAGTTAAAGAGATTGAGAGAGAGAGAGAGAGAGTGTTGGAGAGATTGAGAGAGAGAGAGAGAGAGAGTGTGAGTGTTGGAGAGAGTGGAGAGAGAACGAGAGAGAGAGAGAGAGTGTTGGAGAGATTGGAGAGAGAACGAGAGAGAGAGAGAGAGAGTGTTGGAGAGAGTTAAAGAGAGATTGAGAGAGAGAGTGTAGAGAAAACGAGAGAGAGAGAGAGAGAGAGAGTGTTGGAGAGATTGGAGAGAGAACGAGAGAGAGAGAGAGAGTGTTGGAGAGATTGGAGAGAGACAGATGGAGGGAGAACGAGAGAGAGAGTGTTGGAGAGAGTTAAAGAGAGATTGAGAGAGAGAGAGAGAGATTTATTAAAATGAGTAATAATGAATTGAAAATAAGAAGTGGTCAGAACACCCCCATCAGCCTCTCCCTGTTACTTCGTAATTGCTGATGTGAAAAAAAGATAATGGCAGAGAAGATTCCAACCAGATCACACCGAAACGGAAACGTATCAGTTGATCTGATCTCTGTTCACATGTCATTTGTATGAAGAAGGGATGTTATTCTCCATGAACTCTTTCAGCTTGGTGGGGTAGTCCGTCATCACGCCGGTGACCCCCAGGTCAAACGCTCGTTTAAAATCTTCTTCATCGTTCAGCACCCACACGTAGATCTGTGTTCACAAACAACAAATACGTGATTTCACATCTGCATAAACTGGCTATGAGTAAACTTACTGGGATTTTCCCATCACAGGTCACTCACCTGTATTCCACGTGCTTTTAGATGGTCAAACAGAGCTTTTCTCATCAGGAGGCTGATTAAAGAAAGAAAATACAGACACGAGCACAATGATATGAGAGAGAGAGAGAGAGAGAGAGAGAGAGGGGGGGAAAGGGGGAAAGTGACAGAGATGAAGGGAGGAGAGGGAGTGAGAGAAAGAGAGAAAGATATTGAGAGAGAGAGAGAGAGAGAGAGAGAGAGAGAGAAAGAAAGAGATATTGAGAGAGAATAAGAGAGAGACATATATCGAAAGAGAGAGATCAAAGAGATCAGCTGTAATAAATGCCAGGTCATTAACCTTATTGAACAGACAGGCTCTGTAACTATTTTGCTGAAGTTGAACCTACGTGTCTGCCAGCCAAGTGATGAAGCGCTCAGTCCGTGTCATCCTCCTGGGGTCTCGGAGTCTTAAAAAAACAAAACAAAACATGGCCGTTGATAGCGGTCAGAGTCTTTACGCTTCACAGTCTGTGATATAAAGACAACAGTTCATTGGTTGTTGATGATTATAACAGCGAACACATCGTGTTCTCACTGTGCAGGAAGTGCAGCATGGCTCGGTTTCCTGCCATTACACAGCAATATTTAAACATTTACACAGTGAAGGTCAAAGATTTAGCAAATGTGACAGAAATGAGTGAGAGCGAGTCTACTACATTTCAGTTTTGCAATTATTTGCTAAAAGGTTCACATTGAAAAATGATACACAAACAAATTATGTAGAAAATGTAGAAGCCTTAAAGATTTTATATAAAATTATACAACAGTGTTTCCTCATCAGAAATGTTTTAGCCCTTTATATGGCTTAGAAATCAGACAAAAAGGTTCAGGTCAGAAAAAAAATAAATTAACTTAGTATTCATCCATTTTCTATACCCACTTTATTCCTAATTAGGGTCACAGGGGTCTGCTGGAGCCTATCCCAGCTCACATTGGGTGAAAGGCAGGGGTACACCCTGGACAGGACACCAGTCCATCACAGGACCACATACACACACACACACACACACACACACACACATTCACACTCACTCCTATGGGCAATTTAGAATAATCAATCAACCTAATGTACATGTTTTTGGACTGTGGGAGGAAACCGGAGTACACGGAGTAAACACACACAGGCACCGGGAGAACATGCAAACTCCACACAGAAACGCCCCTGCCTGTTCGAACCCAGGACCTTCTTGCTGTGAGGCAACAGTGCTGACCACTAAGCCACCATGCTGCCCCTTGGTATTCATATTATTATGATGGTGGTGGTTGTAGTAGAAGTATTAAGTAAGTATAGTAATATAGTAGTACTAATTTTGTTAATTCTAATTTTATTAATAGTTTAATAAATTGAACTCATGTTTTAGAATAAGATAAGAAACAACATTTTCTGTTTTTTTTTTTTTTAAAAAAAAGCACAAAACCCTCACAACAATTATTAATTATTAATTATAATTAATTACACAACAGTTAATTATTAATAAGCAATAGTTAATACTATATGTGAGAATACTATACGTGTTCCTCACTTGAAAGTAATAGAAGGCATGGGGATCTCCAAGAACTGCTCCTTGAGGGGTACAAAGGGCAGAAGGCCGGTGTAGAAAAGCCCCACGAGGAGTAGCACTCTGGGTAAGCTGAACAGCACAGGGATCCGGGGATTCTGCCGTAGAAAGAGGAAAACATCAGACTGGAGCTGTTATACTGTATTACGGCAGCGTGAAATGTAAAAATAATTTAACAGTCAGAGGAAAAGAAAATATACCCTCCTTCAGTTCCTAAGCTTTTATTTATCAGGGCGTATATAACAATTAGCCAGTCCTAACCAACTTCTATATACAAAAGAAATACATTTAGAAGAAGAAAACACATCAGCCATAACCTCAGGAGAGGTTAACTGCTGCTGATCAGTTTCTGACTGGTTTATAAAGCCATCTCCAAACTATTTAAAATTCACAAATCTACACTGAGAAAGATAAATGGAGAGCCCTTAAGACAGCTGCCAATCTGCATGGTTTTGTCTGGTTTTTTAGCCACATGTCATGTGAAACTTGCAGTTCCTGAGACAACAATAAACTCCAAACCAGAACATTCTTGAGACAAATCTGTCCAGCCACTTAAGCTGGGCCAAAATTAGGTCACGCGAAAGGAACAATGATCCCAAAACACCAGCAAATCGACTCCGTTGGCTGACGAAGTAGAAAAAAAATTCAAGGTGATTGAATCAGACCTCAACCCCTTTGAGATGCCCTCAAACATTAATGAACTGAAGCATTGCTGTAAAGAAGAGAGGGCCAAAATCTTTACGAAACGATGTGTGTCACCTGAGATTATTTGTTTGATTAAAGGAAGTCATTTAATTCCTCATACATAAAAACACAGATTTGAAGAAGGTTGTGCTTTTCTTTCTCATGATTGTAGTAGAATGAATGAAGTCGACCTTACAGCCATGGCTCTCACCTCTTTGTAGCATTTCTGAACTATTCGGTCACTGGCGTTACCCCATACGGTCAGCTGCTCCCGATTATATTTAACGACCAGCTCAGAGACCTTCGGGAAACAAGACAGCATCGTTATTCAGTCTTGGAGAGTTCCTGTTCGTCAGCGTATGTCTTATATGTGTAGTTGCAGGAGCGGTTTGCAATTGTCCAAAGCACAGACCTTCCTGATGAGTGTGTCATCATTGACTTTGATGTCGATGTTAATGGGGGTCTTTGGGAAAGCCTCAAATACATCTTTCAGCAGAGGGATGTTTTTGTCCTCACCTCCTTCGACAAAGCACTCTGTGCAGCAACATGGACAAGTATTTGACATACAGGCTAAACATGAAACAAATCCCTCTGGCCCCCCTTCATAAAATAAAACACAATTTGGGTTTTCCACTTCAATTTCTCTCAGAAATAAACATGTGTGTGAATGACTGAAAGCTCTGATTATAATTTCACATTTCATAGATCAGACGATAAAAAGTGGAAAATATTTTGTTCAAGCAACTAAAAGGCCCTTAGTATGTCAACTGACCACTTAAAAACATATATTTAAGCCAGTCACGCTCACACACATATCAGGACCAGTAAGTGGGCTGTTACATATCTTACACAGCAGAGACCACAGGAGGATTAAAACAGCTGCTGAAAGCCTGACCACTCACCTCGCTTGAAAGTCACACCAAGCTGACACAAGTAAGGTGGAAGTTCCTGAAGGAAAACACACACACCTTATACATAAGCACATATCTATTAAGAAATATAACCTGGCAATGCAAACAATTAACCGCAACATTCACAGCATGACAGGACAGTATATACAGAACAAAAATCTTCCACTCACGGCATATACAACATCTGAAATGTTGGCGCTAACTCCGGTCGACCTCTTCAGGTTGGAGTCATGCAACACCACCACCTGCTCATCCTTGGTCAAATGACAGTCCAGTTCCAGCATGTCAGTGCCGAGCTTTACAGCACTATGGGGGAAGTGGAGGAGGAGGAGATAGAGGAGGAAAGGAAAATGGGAATGCATGGTTCAGCTACTCAGAAAAGGGGCATATGATAGAAGACAGGAGGCTTGAAGATCACTAAATGAAGTTCTTAAATATGCATGCAACCAGTGAATTGTAAGCGGTGAAGAAACGCACTGCCTGAAGGCCGCCATGGTGTTCTCCAGGTTCTCACCGGCACCTGTGGCCGTGGACAGAAGACCAATAAACATACATTACTCATGAGAAGTGAAGTCAGTGAAGTTATCAGAAGGGAATTGCACCACAGTATCGGTGCAGGTAACTGGGTTAAAGGTCTTATAACCTTTAAGCTGATGGTGTCAAGAATTTATGTATTGGTGGAAATGCACCACAGGTCCATGGGTCACGAGATCACTGGAATATTACAACACACGAGATCATTTCTGACTGGATATTATTTACGACTGAGCGATTTAACGTCATATATTCTGTGGGAGAAAATATGTTTAACTATTATAAAAGGAAAATAAAAGCAAAACTTGAAGAGCCAACTCACCGCCTCGGTGTGAGATGTGGCGGCCGCGGAACGTCTCGCGCTTCCTGCGATGCAGCAACGAAGGACATTTCAGCAACAAAGCAGATGTGAGAATATATCCAGTAACTGTGGATAAAACATACACTGCGGCACACATAGTTATAATGACTTATAATTAGGAATAAACTAGCTAAAAAAAATAAAAATAAAATGCGCGTTACAGCCAAGCAAGCTAACAACTTCAAGATTTTCTTGCTAACTCAGAGGCTAAACACCGGCCGGCAAACAGCGCACACCACTTCACTTCGCGCTGTCACCGAACAAAATACACACAGTCCCTAAAGGTTCAGCCGGTAAAACCTTTATTTCGTTTTAACCATCGCTGTCATTCAACCTTTCCTCGTCTACGCGCAACTGAAAACTATGCGATATCACAGTCTGATAAATCCCCAGGTTCCGTCACGTCTCCGCACTCAGTGTTGTTTTCGTTTATCCGCATTCTGATTGGTTGAGCACAAACGACTCTGGCATTCCTGATTGGCTGAAAGGTTTTACTGTGCACCAGCCAATCAGCAGCGCAGATTTCAAGCACACAGCGCCGCACTCAATGTCCCTGGTCATGCTTTATCACACGCAGTCATGCAACACGTCGATATATAAACTCACTACGGACAAAGTCATTATTTATTAGTACTTTGTGGTCTGTCCAAGCTGAAATATCTGGCAATTAAGTGACTACACAGCAGTTACATATTCCATACATGACTCTGATGATTAGACCTTATAAATATTGGTGATTCTGTGCATTAGAATTCAACACTCATTTCTGGCCTAATGGCCAAATTAATTGGAAAAATTGTGGCACAAAGTAATTTTGCTGCCATATTCCTAACTTTAGAAGTTAAATGGAAAGGTCCCCTGCCGCCAAACATTTCCCCAGGGAGAGGTTCATGCTGCTGAGTTTGTTGAGCTGCTGCTGTGGAATGAGATGGAGAGCATGTGTTACTGACTAATTTCCCCAAAGCCTAAATTTCCCCAACCTGACCTAATATCAGTGTCAGTCTCTCCTCAAGACATCACCCGCAGCCTTACGGTAAGACTCAATGTCAGAAATCCGAACATCATGCCTATTTTGTCCTTTCTTGGACCCGCATTGTGTAGATATTAACCATTGCATACCAAGAACACACCACAAAATCACCACACTCCTGTTTTGAAGATTTGCCTTGTGAAAGTCGCTCAGGTCCTTGTGCTCGCCCATTTTTCCTGCTGCCAAAACATCAACTTTGACAACCTGTACTTTGAGTATATAAGTTAAGTTGTCTTTATTTGTCACATACATTACTGCACAGTGAAATTATTTCTTTGCGTATCCCATCCTTGGGGGTTGGGGGCCTTGGGTGCTGGGGCTTGAACCCTGATCTTCTGGTCAATGACCCAGAGCCTTAACCACTTGAGCTACCACCGCCCCATTATCCTACCCTAAGTCACCGTCCCTATATCCCACCCCTTTGACCCGTGCCAATGTATACACTGATCATCTCATTGCAATGTATGTTACAATGCTATTCACATTACCTGTCAGTGGATTTAAAGGTCATGTCTGATGTATGAACGTTATAGAAATGTAGATTTGATGGTAACTCACCGGTGTGATAAGCCTACAGAGATCTTAAGGAAGATAATGAGATAAGCTGGTTTAACAAGCTCAGCTGTAATTCTGCCTTTATCTGTGCTTTATTTCTAGAGTGAAAGGATATGATCATGTAGTTGTTCGATGTTTTGTGTTATATTGAATTGGATACAAGCCTAAGCCTGTAAATGCTTTAAATGCCAGATGTCACAGTCGTGCTTGGTTGTGTTTGAACGCTAATAGAAATTCAGCCAGCAAAACACCACACACTGAATTATTCAGCAATTACTTCAGGACTGGTGCAAGAGCACACAGTGATCCGCTTGAGTTAAGACCAATGATCAGATTTGTGGAGATTATGCAGTTTATGTCAGACTCACATTAAAATAATTATATATTTAATACTTGAAATGTAGTACTGAATCAGCTTTTCAGTTCTTTATACCACAGGAATATATGTGCTTACATCTTGAAAGCCACTCCCATAAATATTCACTTTTCAGGGTATAAAGAACTTTTTGAAGTAAGTGACTGCAGAAAATCTTTTGACACTTTACATTTGTCATATATAAATCATATAATCAAAACTGGTCTTCACCAGCTGTTCTTTTGCTGAAGTTATAGTGTAATAGATCATTGTATTGTGCAACTGAGGCTGATGTATTGTATTGTATTTACAAAGACTTCAACCTGAGAAAATTGTTGATTATTAAGTAAACATTAAGTAAAATTGACTTCGGACAGTCGATGGGGTCAGACAATTTTGTACATAAGGATAAAACCACATTCTTATGATGTGAAATTTTAAGCAGTTAGGTAATGAACCGTATACATGCAGTGTCTTCCAGACACAAGTGTCCCAAAGGTCAGCGGATTTGTAACATTCAAAGTTCATTCCCAGTCATAAACAAAGTCCACACATATTTATTACATTCACTGAAGCTGGTTTATCCAGAACTACTCTGGGGAGAAATCAGGCTTTGGAAAGGTTCATCCAGAACAATAATTTAATTGACTATTGATCAGATTTTACCTGGTTGTTCTTTGCCATCATCTCTGAGCCATTTGAAAAAGGTTCAGATGTCTTCCAAACTCAGTGCCATCCTACAAGAATGGGAGAGTCTGGAAAAGGATTTCCAACAACTCCAGGTAGGATTTCATACAAGTGATGGGCACAATGACTCACCTTAATGATCTGAATCTGCTGACCTATGCATTTGATCACCAGCATTAAACTAAATATTTGTCTTAAGTTGACAAGCTGAGATGAATTGTCATTTATACACCAAATTTTCTCAAATGTGATTCCTGTGATGTTTTGGGATTTGAAATTTCATCCCATTGCATGATTGACTTTCTGAAATATTCTGATGGTCATGCATCGAAGAATATTAGCCTTCACTCTACAAACGTGTTTTCATAATGATCAAATCATATGTCAACAACAAGTGGGACCTCTCCGACCCACCTGTCCTTAAATTCATCCCCTTGTGATTGGATTATCTGAGGCAGTTGTTATTACCTGATATGAACAAAATCATGGGTGGTAAACTCATCTGTGGTTGTGGACCACACTGGTTAAAATCTCACAATAAAGCACAGCACCAATACAGTATCTACTATTTAGCTTAATGCAGTGATTTGTCCCCTCTGTGCCGAGGCACACAAGTGTGCCATGAGAGATCGTCAGGTGTGCCGTGGGAAATGATCCCTTTACAATTTATTTACTGTAAATAATATGCCATTTTTGAGCGCCTGTAGTGATCCATGTCAGTAGGTAGCGCAATAATGACCTTGCTAATTCATGACAAAATTAATGATGCACGTGAAAGGTAGTGGCGACAGCAGTGAATAAATATTTGAAAAAGAAAACTCCAAACCGGGCCCTGGACGGAATTCTGACCCAGGTGAAGACCCTAGTATAAGTGGTGGTCAAAAGAAAGCAAAAATGGTGAGCTCGAGGCAGTACAGTGAAAGTTATTTTACTTTGGATCTGACTACAACAACAACTTTATACTTGTAGGGGGTAAAAGCTGTCCATCAGTGCCATGGTCCCATGTAAGCTTAAACACCATATCAATATGAAACACGACCTGTCCAGGGTGTACCCCTGCCTTTCGCCCTATGTGCGCTGGGATCGGCTCCAGCAGACCCCCGTGACCCTAGGAGTCCTAGGAATAAGCGGGTGTAGACAATGAATGAATGAATATGAAACACCTGTTACTTCAACACAAGAACGCAGACTAGTTTGTACACCTGTGTGAACACACTGAGAAACAGGCGGTGGTGGTGGTGTGCTGTGGGATTTTTTAAGATGTAAAAACACTGGCTTATTGTAGAAGAGAATGAGAGTACATTCATTCAAAGCATACTAAGTGTTCAAAGATGTTCAGTGAAAGCATACAGTATATTGCCAAAAGTTTTGGGATGCCTGCCTTTGCATGCACATGAATGTAATATTGGCCCACCCTTTGCAGCTATAACAGCTTCAACTCTTCTGGGAAGGCTTTCCTCTTCTGGGAAGGGGTCATCCCCAAACTGGCAAACAGAGCATAATATATAAACCTCTTCACCAAAGAATATAAGCCAAAGTGTGCTTTTTTTCCAATAGCTTTTTTAAAAAATCGTTGGGTTCCCTGTTGGTCCAGCAACTCTAAGCCACCGTTCAGTATATCACTTATATAATAAACAAACATGAAACAAGAAATACCTGAACATGAAACAACACATTAAACACACTGATCCAGCCTCACCCTCTCCGCACCCTGGATTTTGGCTCGACTTTACCCAGGGAGAGGTACACGACATATTTGATTCAGTATACCGTAGTCTATCATAAGGGCTGTATGTTCTGCTATAAATCAAAAATGACAGTATAATGCAGATAATTAAAAATGAAGAGAGCTACCTTACATATAGTCTCACTACAACAAGCCTGACCTCACAAATGCTCTTCTAGAGGAATGGTCAAAAATTCCCATAAACACACTCCTAAACCTTGTGGGAAGCCTTCCCAGAAGAGCTGAAGCTGTTATAGCTGCAAAGGGCGGGACAACTCCATATTACATTCATGTGCATGTAAAGGCAGACGTCCCAAAACTTTTGGCAATATAGTGTATGTAAGATACTGAAGGGAATAAGACACTATATAGTCATTTTAATTTTTAGATTATTGGATTTGATTCATGAAGTACATGAAAATATGAATACTCATATGCTTAAACTGATACTGATCACTACATACATGACAACTAGGGTATGGCATAGGGAGTAAAGAAATTGCATTGAAAATGGAAATGGATTCTAGATAAAGGTTTCTCTCATTTAGATACAATTTAGAGATTAGATACAGCTAACCTGAACAGCATGTGGCAATCATTACAGGACACATATTTTAGTTTATTCCAATTAATCATTCATGAATCATCCAGTGCTACTTTCATTTTCCTCACACAAAGCACAAGCCATGTTCCATTATTGGATGGCGCATGTTTCATCTAAAGAACTTCCTCCGGTTAATAACGGCCTTGAGTTTTTAACGAGTGCGAGGATGTAATCCATTAACATACTTGTATTATTAATTGAAACATTCCATTCTCTTGCTCTCAGGAGACCCATCGGCTTTACATGCAGAAGCTGGATGAAGTCTCCAAGCTCCAGAACAGCTTTAGTGCCTCTATATCTCGCCAGAGGAAGTGCTTAAAGGACATGTCCCATTCTCTACAGACGTGAGGAGTGAATTGACTTATCTATCTTTCTATTTCTGTTATTCATGAAGTCACCTGTCTGTCATCTTACTCTTATTCTCTCATCTTATTCATGTTATTGACCTAATTTACACGGAACAAGCTTTTTACTTTACCTTAATTTACACTCCAAATCACGTTTAAAAAAAGCAGATTCAGTAAAGGATTAACAGAAGAAGAAGCAAAACGTGTGGAAGGAATTAAGGGACACCTTCGGGAAAGACCTGCCATTTTCCTTCAGATGGAATCTTTCCTTCCTAAGAAAAATGGGTAAAACAATATAACAGGCTAAAAACATGACCATATGCTGTAGTTTTGGGTTTGACCTTTTTCTTTTTCTTTCCTGAAGGTTATATCTCAGTCTCGTGCTTGGGAATGTGAACGTCAATCTTCTAAGCAAGCAGTCAAAGTAAGGAGCAATATTTATATCATGTTCATTTACTTAGAGTTTAAAGTAGAAACTTGCACACAAAGATTTATTTTATTTATTTTTTTTAAGTAGCACAGGAAGTTATGTCATTGTTGTAGTTCCTCTGTAAACCTTGATGATCCTCAGGGTACCTCAGAAACCATTCATATTTTACAGAAATTATGGTTTTTTTAGTCTAATTTCTCCAATGTTGCTACCATTTAATAACCCAATTCCACTAGCGCACACACACTAGCAAAAATAAATGCACAAAACATTGACATTCATGTAAATCTTGCTTTATATAAATCCCAGTGTGTGTTTGAGGGATATGTTGTCTCATGTCTTGTTTTGTGTGAAAGCCCAGTTTATGCATCCGGTCCCAGAAATTCAGGGAGCAGCACTTTTTGTGCTGCTGTAGGAAGAATTGTATATGTTTCGCCTCTAGGTGGAGGCATTACATTCAAAAATGGATCGTACAGAAGAATTCTATTCAGCATAACCATCTACAAACAAAACAAGAACATTTAGGAACCCTGACTTGTGTTCTGTTAGTCATTCAGTATCCCTTTTTCTTCATAATTTTACTCCAGGAGTGCCTACAAAGATGAATATGAGACTTTTAAGCTGTATTCGACTACAGTCCTGCTCCTGATGGGGTTCGTCTGTCAGTTTTTAGTCAGCTACAGGTAAGACTTAGTATTAATTATTCTTTAGACTTATTATGTATAAGGACTGTTGTTTTTTAATGCTATTAAATGTTTGTGAATAGGAAGCAAAGGGAAGTCTGTGACTGGGGAATAGTAAAAATGACCCCTCCAGGGCCATTAGGAGGAGGTGGGTCTTTAAAGACCAGAACTAAAATTCAGGAACATTGCAGTGACCACTATATTCTGCCAGAGTCTATCCTGAAAACAAACACACAACACACACACACACACACACACAGTCAGAACTCTGCACTTGGAGCTCAGGATCGAACCCCAGACCCTGGAGCTGTGGGGCAACCACTCGACCCACTGCTCAACCAATACTATGTATAATATACATCATAATATAATAATATCTCTGTAATAGCGATAATATTCTCCAATAAATAACAAATCTCAAATTCTAAAACAGCATTCAGCAGTATTCAAACTGAATTAGAATACTTACCATTATAGTGACAGGGTTTTGTATTATTATTATTATTATTATTATTACTACTATAAGGATATAGAGCAATAATAATGATGCTGGTGCCAATGAAGATTGAGCACAATTTATCGCTGTCCACAAATGACCAGATGTACTGTATATTCAGTGGATTAGAGATGGCCAGACTCATATGAGGTTTTGTAAAATAAACTTATTTTTTAACTACGTTGTTGATTTGTGCGATATAGATTTGTGGACACACTGCTGAACTTCCTCTTGGTCTGGTACTACTGCACTTTAACAATTCGTGAGAGCATCCTCATCAGCAATGGGTCCAGGTTAGTGAGGGATCCTTCTTGGTCAGAAGGTTTCTACTCTTATCACAAAATAATTAGGACATTGTATAATATATTTAAATTCCAGAAATTCCTTTTTGTGTTCAGCATATGAGTAATAACCAGGTTGTAATGATCATGCTTTCCACATCAGGATTAAAGGCTGGTGGGTTTTCCATCACTACATCTCAACCTTTCTATCTGGGATCATGTTGACTTGGTGAGTAATTTAGACAATTTTAGCACAGATACACAATACAGTGTATTTTGGTACAGCACACATGCTTAGTGCACTGAGCAAAAAAACTTTGAGAGGAAGCAGACTCTAAAGGGAATGCATCCTGTTCTGGAAGTGGGTTTATACTCTATTACTCTTCTACTCCTCTATACTATAAAGTCTGGGATGAGCAAAGGAAAGTCTTTATGATTTATGATTATCCAGACTTTATAATTATCCACTGAAGTGTGAGTGAGAGCTATTGTGAATGTAAATGCTGAGAGATAAATAAAGTAAATAAAGCTCAGAGTTTTCTTGTTTTTAAAATTGCCAACACCACTCCTTATGTAGCCTTAAACCCCCATGTGAAGTTTGGACAGAACTCTTGGCTGTGGATCATTCATCTATAGACCAATAACTACCAGAGCTAGAACTATGAGCATAATAAATTTGATTTATTCTCTAATTATTTCCATGTCACTCACAGTATTTGTGTTGAATCATATTGTTTTGCCTTGCTCCTTCTCAGGCCTGATGGTGAGCTGTATCAGATGTTCAGGAACCAGTTCCTCGCCTACTGCTTGTATCAAAGTATGACATTTGTTCTAATTTGGGTCTTTAATTCTGTTAACGGTGATTAGAAATGTTACCTACGATGTTGTTGTTTGCAGGCTTTGTACAACTTCTTCAGTACTACTATCAGAGTGGATGTCTTTATAGACTGAAGGCTTTAGGAGAAAGACACAATATGGATTTGACAGTAGGTAAGGAGAGATTTTGGTAATAGTTATGCCAGGTAAAGTTTCAATTCTCTTTCGAAATCTTTTGTTTCATTTATATATAATCCCGGGAAAGCTTGTTTGTAGTATAAACACAAAGCTAGGTCTGGACTTGACTCAGAGTCTAGACCTATCAGTCTGGAATTGACAAACACTCTAGATCTAAGACTCCAGACTTAACTCAGAATCTAGAGTCGGTTCTCTGGATTTCACTCAGACTCCTGTTTCTATTCAGACTCTTGAGCTGGGTTCTGGGCTCCACACGGACACGTGAGCTGCATTTCAGGTCTTGACTCTAGACCTAAGGTGCCAGATCTGACCCAAAAACTAGATGTAGGACTGTCTAGATTCCTTAGACTCTAGAGCTGGGTTCTAGACTCCACTCATATACTAGATTTAAAACTTTATCTAGAGATAGGGCTGTTGACCTGACTCAAACTTATGAGCTGGGTTTCTGCACTCAACTTTGGACCAAGAGCTAGAGCACTCGAGTGACTAAGACTCAAGATCAAGGACTCTGAACTTGTCTCCAAGGTTCTACTCAGACTCTTAAACAGGGTTCTGAACTCCACATGGATGCTAGAGCTGCATTTTTGGACTTGACTACATGCCAGATTTGACTTATCTAAAGATGGGACTGTTGACCTGAATAAAACTCTAGAGCTACAGTATGTTTCTGGGCTTGACTCAAATTCTTGAACTGGATTGGAATCAGACTCTAGATTTGGTAGTCTGGACTTGGTCTCTGGTTCTAGATCTAGAAATATGGACTCAACAGACCCTGGAGCTAGAACTCCACTGCTTCACTCTGACTCTAGAGATAGAGCTTCTTTACTCGAGTTCGATTTTAGACCTAGGACACTGGACCTGCCTCAAAGATGGCTTTCTGGACTTGAGATCAGATTTTAGAGTTAGAACTTTGAACTTGACCTGGATTCTAAATTAAACTCAGACTCTACATCTAAGACTCCAGACTGAACTCAGATCTAGGACTCCAGACTTGTCTCAATCTCTAGATGTATCTATAGATAGATGGATTCAACTTAAACTCTGGAGATAGAGAAAGAATAAAGCTGTTCTCTCGTTGAGATGCGAGATAACTAGTGTGAGTGATAAATTATTCTGCTTTGTAGAAGGATTTCAGTCATGGATGTGGCGAGGGTTGACCTTTCTGCTGCCCTTTCTATTCTTTGGTCATGTAAGTGTGCTTCTCTGTCCCTGATGTTGGCAAACAAAAGGCCAATGAAAACCTGACGGCTGATCTAAAGAGCAGAGATTTGAAATTGAATTAAAAAAAAATTTCCTAATACGTATATTGATCATCATTCCTAAATTGTGAGAGTAATAAATGTTGAACATGAGTACTATGGGCTGTGTTTTTTTTTTTTTAAGTTCTGGCAGCTATTCAATGGTATCTCCCTGTTCAGAATGGCTCGACTTCCTGAGTGTAAAGAATGGCAGGTGAGATAATGCTTTCTCATACATTACTTTTTATACCAAAATCAGCTTATATACAGTATGTATACCTACTAATCTACTTATATGATGACGTTTTACGACGTGTAATGTGACATAGGTACTGATCCACACATTAAAATCCACATACCTCCATTCTTTATGCAGGGCATTAATTATGAATAATAATTATGAGCAATTTACATTTATACAGCTGAGCAGTCGGGCTCAGCCGTGGCAGGATGGTTAAGCTGTGGGCTCTGAGCTACTGTAACAAACAAAAGAAATCATTATACAAAAAAATATGCAAAAAATGGAATAAAAGAAACAGTGTAAATGAGTGTGTGTCCTTAGATGAACTAGGAACTAGGGTCCAGCATTCCCAGGATCATTCATACCCTTAATGAACGAATGAATTATGCAATGTTACCCAGACTAGTACAAGACAGAGCTTTGTGAAGAAAGACTGAAACCCAACCATATGAACTGTGATCCAGTAAACTAAACAGATTACCCTCAGGTTAATAATACACGGTTTATCCCTGCACATCGCGCCTCCACGGCTTCTCATACAGCCTACAAACGAATGATTCACGATTCACATTATTCTTCACATCATGATGTAAACAATGGAGTGTAAAACTGTGCCCCTGGAGCATGCGGTAACATTCTCTGCCATTTTACATCAAATGAGTTTTAGTGTAAATGACATGACAGGGCGTCATATAACAGACCACCAACTATTTTATAATAGAATTCCACTGATTTATTTTTTTTTTTGAGAGCAAATATAGGAAGTACTGTACAGGGAACACATTATTTCCAAATGACCCATTTCCTAAGGCACTACACTAGTATAGGACGCAATATATCAAAACTGGAAGCATTTTCAATTTGCTGCATGTGTAACTCCCTGTAGGATGAAAGGTCTCTTCATTCGACAGGTTTATAGTACACGATTCTCTGTGTAAAGGTTGTTATGGCAGAGATACTTTCTTCTTTGGCCACACATTAGTGTATATTTAGGAAAAAATAAATAATATGATATACCACAACTGATACTAATGTTTTGTACTGTTAGTCCATAGCAGTAATCCTCTACTATCTCAGCCATGACTATTCTTATCAAATTATATTTCACAAAATCTGTGAAGGAGAGTAAGATAGCCAAGATTTTTAGTTCTAGATTCAGTCTATAGCTGACAAATGTAGTGTACATCCATATCATTTGATTGTATCAAGTGTTTAAATATTCAGCATGATGAATCCTATAAACATACTAAACGCCTGATTCAATGATCCTTTCCCATCCTTGTTTTCCCCCTCCAGGTCTCTGTGTGTGGAATTTGCTTCTTGGTTTTATTTACAGGCAACTTCTTCACTACCCTTGCCGTGGTGCGTCACAAGCTGAAAAACACGAGCCATGGGAAAAGCAAGAATTCATGAACTTTATTAAGGTCCATAATTCATGACTCAAAACTCTGGATTTTTGTTGTAACAGTACCACTTTGTTTTTCACACAAAATTTTTGACTCGAAAATATTTGTGAAAATAAACAATATGGATACTTCAGAATAAAAGCTCATGAACTGGTCAACCTTATGGGTTTTTCTAGTATGTTTATTACACACAAAAGGGTGAACTGGCCGGACTGAACTGGTGACATGGACAAGCGTCAATTTTGGCACAACTCTGACAATCATCTACTTTCCAAGCATTTCTAATTTTCAAGCAAAGCAGTTCCTAAAATGAGATGCACTGATCAGGCATAACATTATGACCACCTGCCTGATATTGTGTTGATCCCCCCATTGCTGCCAGAACAGCCCTGACCCATCATGTACTGTGTATTCTGACCCCTTTCTATCAGAACCAGCATTAACATCTTCAGCAGTTTGAGAAACAGTAACTGTTGGATCGGATCACACGGGCCAGCCTTCTCTCTCTACATGCATCAATGACCACCCATGACCCTGTCGCCGGTTCACCACTGTTCCTTCCTTGGACCACTTTTGATAGATACTGACCACTGCAGACCGGGAACACCCCACAAGAGCAGCAGTTTTGTAGATGCTCGGACCCAGTGGTCTAGCCATCACAATTTGGTCCTTCGTCAAACTCGCTCAAATCCTTACACTTGTCCATTTTTCCTGCTTCTAACACATCAACTTTGAGGACAAAATGTTCACTTGCTGCTTAATATATCCCACCCACTAACAGGTGGAGAGGAGATCATCAGTCTTATTCACTTCACCTCTCAGTGGTCATAATGTTATGCCTGATCGGTGTTAAACTAAAAAGGATTTGTACATTATGGACCAGGTTATTCTGGTTGTCACATTTAATCCATAGTTGATGTAACTATTCTGTATGAAACTGAAAATAATTGACCACATACCTCCACTATTCCTTACCATGGGTCCAGCCGGTTAAAGGTTATTGTAAAAATGGCTAAGCATCATCTGTACTAATCTAGATCTTCCTTTCTCCACAGTTAGATATTTACTAAAAAGGTTCAAAGGACATATGAATGAAATACAGTCAAGAACAACAGGCAAGAAACAACACCAAGGATGTTTTCAGACATCAGAATGACCAGATACAACTAGAGCACAAACTATTTAAAAACAGCATCAGCAAGTGTGTGTATAGTGCAGCAGAAAACATTCATCAACCTCAAAAAGAAGACAGCAAGGGTGAAGTTTACAAAAGAACATGCACAGAAAAACAGTAGAGATATATTCTGAACATATCTCAGCAGGCTCTGCCCTGGGCTGACCGTGGCCCTTGGCTGACTGTTTGATACGATTTGTTTATGACCATTATATACTTTTTTGTCTGTTCTATTTTGATAAACATGTGCCGAACACAGACACTCGCTGACCATTTCTTCTTCTGTTATTAACCATTTCCATAATAAATTCACCAAACCATCAGTGAAAACATCAACCACCACATCTGTTGTTTACCTATAGAGAACACTGAATATTACACCTTTCTTTCTGTATAAATAACTCCCTGTTCACTTTAAATTTAGTTTAGTAAAGAGTGTTGCTATTCAATCACCATCTCTGTGTGGTTCTTTGGCAAAAAGCTTCCCTGATACCATTAGAGTCAGAGGCAGCAGCACGACTCAGGCTTCTTCCCCGAGTGAACCCGAAAATTCTAACGGCTTTCTGGGGGCTTAGTCCAGGATATATGAAATGAAAACAGTCATTTTCAGATGCAGTCCAAAAGAAAGAAAAAAAAAAAGACAATTTCATATAAAACACAGCTCACTCCAAACCAAATGTTAATTTCCCTACAAACATAACTCTCATGCAAATAAATAGTTCATGTGCTTTAAAGCATCAGTATTGCACACAGAGTACATACGTTGGCTAGCAACACAAGGCTGGGAAGTGAAGAAAAAAAAATAAAGAGGAAAAACAAAAGAAAAAAAGCTAGCCAGTCCAGTTCACAACAATCAAGTCTTAGGTGCGCTGGAAGGCCTACAGTGGACACACGCAGAGACCGGCTAGCTGAAGAAATGTAACACAACAAACACAGGAGGAACAGCAATCAACTAAACCTAATACACAATTAACAAAAACAATTAATATTAAAAAAAAACAAAAAAAAAAACAATATTTAACTTTTATTTTAATCTCATTAAAACATTAAAAATAAAACACTTCCAAACACTATATAAAACCCTCTACAATTACCTGCAAAACAGCCATCAATCCCAAACTACTTTCTGAGGGTATTCAGGATTAAAGGAGCATGACCAAAGGCAGGCAAATCCACAATGTTTACATCTACATTAAAAACATAATTTAATAAAACAAGGCTTTGTGAATGTGAAGCCAAACAATTGATATTCTCTTAGCCTACCTGCTCATCCAGATCATGTGCATGCACAAACGAACAAGAAAGTGCTACCAAATAGCATACTTCCACACAGAAGATCAGGCTTGTCTCCAGGCCTTCTTTTAGGTGCCTGCTTAAAAAGACCAACAAACTAACTACATGGCCACCTCCCTGGCTACATTCTGAAAAAATATGTTACTAAAAAGAGCTCTATGTGAGGCAATGATGAGGAAATGATGCTCGAATGTGGATGAAATGAAAACACAACCATGTTCGAGTTCAGCAAAACAAATGAAGGCAAACTAAAGACTAAAGCAGTGTAACGTTTAACAAAGCCCTCACTGAGTGTCTTTCTGTCCACTTTCCCAGAAGAAAACCCAGAAGCACAAGGAGAACATGCAAACTCCACAGACACAGGAATCAAACCACAATCCCAGGGATTTGAGGCAAACATGATAACACCATGTGGTTGTGGTATCTTTTTTTAAAATAAATGCCACTTTTGGGACAGTTAAATTTATATATTTCCAAGGCTTTGTGTGGTTTAAGCATACAAATAATTTTGGGGGCCACTTTAATAGCCTAACTCATACTCAAACATTTGAATAAAAGTTTCCATGATATGATGAAATGATACTGCTGAGCTCACTAGTTATTTAAAGCATAGCTTTCAAAAGCAAAAAATATATAATTCTTGTGACAATTATATAAATGGCAAAGTACTTAATTTATAAATTCTTTTTTTTTAAAAAAGCAGAACTTGGGGTCAACAGTCCAGAGTAATGGAGAGTGTGGGAAAGAGGTAAAGAAGCGAGTGCAGGCAGGTTGGAATGGGTGGAGAAAGGTGTTGGGAGTTCTGTGCGATAGAAAAATATCGGCGAGAATCAAGGGGAAGGTGTACAGGACAGTGGTGAGACCGGCCATGCTGTATGGTTTAGAGGCAGTGTCACTGAGGAAGAGACAGGAGTCAGAGCTGGAGGTAGCAGAGCTGAAGATGTTGAGGTTCTCTTTGGGAGGGACACGGTTGGACAGGATTAGGAACGAGTACATCAGAGGGACAGTCTCATGTTGGACGTTTGGGGGACAGAGTTAGGGAGGACAGATTAAGATGGTCTGGACATGTCCAGAGGAGGGAGAGTGAGTATATTGGTAGGAGAATGCTAGACATGGAGCTGCCAGGCAGGAGGAAGAGAGGAAGGTATATGGATGGAATAAATGAGGATATGAAGCTAGTGTTGAGGATGCAGAAGATAGGGATAGGAGGAGAGAGATGATTCACTGTGGCCACCCCTGAAGGGAAAAGACCAAAGAAGAAGAAGAAGAAGAAAAGAATAACTAGGAATGTTTGTTACGTTTGGCATTTATTTTTAATTCTCTAATTTTGTATTTTTATTTCATGTTTCCCGCAGATACCTAATTTATCTATTTTTTTTAACTATAGTCAATCTTAAAAAGTAGTGTGCTGTATCGGTCATGAACGATCCGTTCGTTTCGAATGAATCATTAATATGACTCGGGAACAAAGAGTCATTTCAGAGAGTGATTCGTTGACCGCGCATGCGCAACATCCTATCGGTTCTGAACGGGAAACATGATCGGTTCATCTCCCATCACGTGACAACCTCTTAGGCTTAGATATGTGCAATGAAGATTTTCTGAAAAATAAATTTAAAAAAAAGTTCTGTATTGTTCCTGTCAGTGTGGTTTGGGTTAATTTCTAGTTTTTGTCTTATTCTTTATGTGATCAACGTCTGCGTAAGCAGTTGTGTCGAGGCTATTAGCACTTAACATTGTAATTATGTTCTGCAGAAATGAACGAAATAACTCGACAAAAGATCAGTTTGTTTTGCTGAACGAGATTCAAAGATCCGAATCAGTAAAAATGATCCGAACTTCCCATCGCTATTAAAAAGACCTGAAACAAGCTCCGCCTC
Source organism: Hemibagrus wyckioides (assembly GCF_019097595.1). NCBI lineage: Eukaryota > Metazoa > Chordata > Actinopteri > Siluriformes > Bagridae > Hemibagrus > Hemibagrus wyckioides. The sequence goes on from NC_080726.1 coordinate 23,959,680, forward strand.
TGTTCCCATGATTCCCCAGTCAAAACAACATGGCCGCCTCCTTGTGTGCGCATTTCTGAGCCTCGCTAGCCTGGTCATACTTCGAGTTACGAAGTTCACGTGGTTTTCCTTTTCGCGTGTATGAAGTGCGAAGTGTGATCGAGCAATAATGATGTTACTTTTAGCACTGTTAGCAAATTCTCTGTCCTTTGTATCCGCCGCTGAAGTGGCAGGTGAGTGTGTTGAGCTAGCTAGCTAGCTAGCCGCACTTGACACATTGCTTGTTATTGCAGTGCTAGTTAGCGCTCTTGTAGAGAACACACTAGCAGTCCTGCATGGAGTGCATGGGGCATATGTACTGAGCTCTTCCTGCTAGCTGCATGATTACAGACATGAATGTTTTAGCTGGTTAACATGTGAATTGATGTGAACGACGAGAATTCGGAATCATTCATGACAGTACTGTATATTTTTCCAGGAGTGGATACACTCCTGGAAAAATGCTTATGGCACTGTAGGCATTGTCGGTTTATATGCTCTAATGATCTGATCTGCATAGCTATGGAAAAATCACCTGTCATGTTATTTTGCAGGGTGTTTGGAAAATGCCTGGCTTTACACCGAATCCTTCCTTTTGGCCGTGTGGCACAGCAGATTATACGTCTACACTGCAGCTGCTCTCCTCATTGGCTTATGGTTAACAGTGAACATGACCAGGAAAAAGGTATGAGTGTAGTTTTCTGTATTATTCTCCATCTTTTAAATACAGGACGTTAAACATGCATATCAGGAAGTCACCTTTATAGTTTCAGTGCTAGCTCAAGTGGTTAAGGGTCTAGGTTTTTGATCGGGGTTCAAGTCCCAGCACCACCAAGCTCCACTGTTGAGCAACTGAGCAAGGCCTTTAACCCTCCCTCCTCCAGGGTGCTGTATCATAGCTGCCCCTGCACTCTGACCCCAACTTCCTCAGTTAAGATATGCAAAGAAAAGAATTCCACTGTGCTGTAATGTATGTCTGGCGATAATAAAGGCTTCTTGCCCTCAGCACTTCTTCTTCTTCTTCTTCTTCTTTTATAGTAGGATTTAAAAGATATTGTATGCTTACTTACAGAAGAAGCTGATCAACCCTGCAGAAGCCTCAATTTCCAAATCCGAGAAGCAGAAGGAGCCAACACCTGACAAAGAGAAGGTTGTCAGTGTTGCCGGTGTAAGGATTTTCTACGGGTCACAGACTGGAACTGCAAAGGTTTGCATTGTTTTTGGTCAAACATGATTATGTATTGTTAGCAGTCAGGACTAAGAGCTTTGTAGAGTTAATGCTTGATTAGTAGCTCAGTGCCTGGGGCTAGCACTAATTTACATGAAAGCTGCCTGACTTGCTTTTTGTGAGGTAATGACAGTTGAAACATCTAAAACTGCACTTTAATAAAACCTCATTTTAATCACTTGGCATATTAGTATTAAATCAGTAGTATGTTAAATGAGCATCCCAGTGGTCCCTGGATAATCTAGTTCCAGGTGGTTTTCGAAGTGTAAGTTGCTCGCAGCTCTTTATGCGAGAGAGGACAAGTTTTATGAGGGTTTGCTTTGAATTCAACCAGCAAACATAGTGGATGTGACATAATGTCGGCGATGCTTCAATAATTAACTGTAAAAACCCAAAAGTTAAGCACTAACTGACATTATTATTGTCAGATTAATGGTTGGGTGCATATTAGAGAGGACAATTGTGGACAAATGAATCAAAGGACTGGTCAGTTAAACGATATACTAAATGTTCTATAAGGAATGATAAATGAAAAAGATGTAAGGTGTCCCTGGACTTATATACTCTTTTGCTACACACTCCAAGATATGTACTTATTCTTCACAAAAAGTGTACATAGTGTAAGTAGGTGAATTGGGACACAGAAAAATCCCGGAGTATGATGTAGCAATTGGCACACTGGTGGTCACTTCCTGTGTGATTTAAATACAAAAAAAAACAAACATGCGGTTACTAGGAATAACGGACAAATAGCAATGCTGATCATCTAAGGCCAGAGATATGACTGGCTGCTTTAACAGATATGGATATAACCTGCATAACTTTCACTCAGGGTTTTGCCAGAGAGCTCGCAGAAGAGGTCCAGGCGCTCGGGTTTCAGTCTGACGTGATTGACTTGAAGGATTACGACCCGGAGGACAAGCTGTCAGATGAGGTGAGCTGCATGAACCAGCTACATGAGTTTTATTTCACTTCTCAGAATAAGTAGACAACATGAAGTTCTCCTCTCTGAGCCGTCTTCAGGGTCTCATCGGTCTGTTAGGGAACGGGCGTTTTGCTGTCTTGTGCTCATTTGTCTGATCATTTCTCTATAGACCCCCAAATAAATTGCAAACCTACTTGAACTGGGGAAACTGACCTGGTCATGTTTGGGCATAATTCTGTTAAAAGACCATTAGTACTGATACAGTATTAAAAAAAAAAAGAATGTCCTGCACATCAGATGTTAAAATGAACAAGCCACTGTGTTGGAGAGAGTTAGGTAAAATGGCTGGATGTTTGGGCATCAGGTCTCTAATTAGTTTTTTTTTTCTTCCCAGAATCATTGATTAGTGATCAGGAATAAAAATAAAAACATGGCACTTGTTAGTGGGTGAGATATATCAGGCACACACACGAACGAAATTTTAAATAAATGATAATATGACAAACAGTGGAATAGTACGACTAAATGTTTTTTTTATTTTGTTATTAAAATATATAATTATTGTCAACGTGTTAAAGTAGAAATCTTCTCTGGCTAACTTTAAGGGGGCGGAGCCCCAGTGCCCCCTATTGACCGGCTGCCACTGATGATAACCATTCAAATGTCAAGAGCAAGCTTAAGAGTAAGCAAGGGAAATGTATTAGTGATTTTATTTATTCGTGATTTTATTTATTAGTGATTATTAGCGATTCGATACACAGATAGAAATGAGGCTTGCAGTGTTTTTTTTCTGGGATGCTGGCTGTGCCTATGATCAGTTTTTGCTGACGAAGATGCTCTCCTTATTTTAGAAGAAATTCCGGTCGCTCTTGGTTGGCGTATGCAGAATGCTTTGTTGTGAGATGCTCTTTAAGTTTTGAGGGTTTCATGCTAGCACATGTCAACTTTTCTAAATATTAAAGACATTGAGGGACTTCCTCGCCCTCTGGACCTTCGCAGGCAATAAAACCTAGATGAAGATAGGACTGGTCATATCTTTACTGTGTGGCTTTTTTTTGTTGTTTTGATGTGATCTGAAGACGTCTCGCAGGTCCGTGATACTTTTAGTAGTAGTTTGCAGTAGTGTATTGTACGTTACTGATGCAGACACGTGACACTTCAACAGAAATGAATCGGACGATTGATTCAGTGAGTCATTTAATCAATGCTTTGTTGATTCAGACTCTGATTCTTGTGTGTGTGTTCATTTAAATGATTCCTTTGGAAAAAAAAAAAGAATAGTCTCTTAAGAGTCGTTCTCTCGTTATCGGATTGGTTTGGTTTCATTCACCTTAAAGTAAATTTAGCTGCAGCCAAGTGATTTTGTGCGACCTACAGTTTGAAAAGCCCTGTTATAAACGACCCTAACCACTTGAGCCACACACACACACACACACACACACACACACAGTCTCAGAGACACTTTTATCCCACAGGCTGGCGTTATCCTACGGCTGATTTAATAACAATCTCTTACACTAAAGAACATTTGCATTATGACTCAACATGTAGGACTGTTACATGGTGTGTAATTACACTGCTGCACTCTGAACTTCACCTGACTCTGATAACAGCTCTGTGTACATACTGTATTGCATCCGTAATGTCATAATCTCATCATTTATACATATTCTGTTTTTGGGGTCCATGGTGACCAGCGGCAGGATCCCCTGCTCCCTCCACAGCGGCCCAGTCTCGATTCCCGGGCAAGGAACCGACCCAGTTACTGAGGTGTTAACACTCAGTGCCGGTCCCAAACCCGGATAAAATGGGAGGATTGTTCTAGGAAAGGAATTCTGGTGTAAAACCTGTGCTAAAATCAAACATGTGGCTCGGACGATGTGCTGCGGCGATGCTGAACAGGGAACAATACATCTTTAATTTTTCTGTTTTATTTTATCTTTTAATGTGTAAGCAGTCAGGTCCGTTTAGGTAAAATTTTTGTATTTCTGCCTTTGTACACCACAAACAATGACGAGACGTGATTTAAATTTAAGGAATTTAACAAATATATTATAATAGCTGTTTAGAGATTAGAGCCATTTTTACATACTTGCTCCATTTTTCCAGGCTCAAAATGAAATGGCACTTGACTGATAAGTAGTTTCATGGCCCGGTGTGACCTGGTTCCTCGTCGTTTCATGATAGAAAGTTCTGGAGTGTTGAATTTGGAACAATTTGTGGTCCGAAGAGGTGTCCATGCATGTATTAATAGGCTGGAAAACAAAACGGCGAGCTATCCTAAACAATGCAATGTTTTTGATGAACCTCTCAGAGCTGTCCAAATACTTACAGACTGTTTGAGTGTAATGTTTAATCAGTCCTGGATTTACTGATCTCACGTTCTTTCTCTCTACAGTGCTCCAGTAAAATGATCTGCGTGTTCCTCATGGCCACGTACACCGATGGCAAGCCGACTGAGAACGCCGAATGGTTCTATAAATGGCTGGAGGAGGCATCCACTGACTTCCGCTATGGCAAAACCTACCTGAAAGGAATGAGATACGCCGTCTTCGGCCTGGGGAACTCCGTGTACGTCGGCCATTACAACACGGTGAGAAGCACGACACTCTTTAGCTCTAACTGTGTTCTCGTGATTTGTTTGAAGCTTTCATTTACGTTTACATTCCTGGCATTCGGCAGACGCTCTTATCCAGAGATACCTACAACAGTCTCTATCAATGAATACATTAACACTGGTTCAATACATCACAGACTTAGGATATCATCAGCCTAAAAACCTGTGTAAGGGCTAGTTTAAGTGTTTCAGGAAGAGGTACACTATATTGCCAAAAGTTTTGGGACACCGCTCCAAATCATTGAATTCAGGGGTTGGACTCGGCCCCTTAGTTCCAGTGAAAGGAACTCTTAATGCTTCAGCTTCATACCAAGACATTTTGGACAATTTTATGCTCCCAACTTTGTGGGAACAGTTTGGGGATGACCAAACTGGGCTTCCGTTTTAAATTTTACAAAGTACAAAAAGTACAATCAAAGTCAAAACTGTTGAAGGTTATTTCAATGCACAAATAAAGGGGATATAATAGACAGTGTGATATACACCAATCAGGCATAACATTATGATCAGTGAGAGGTGCCGTGAATAAGACTGATGATCTCCTCATCATGGCACCTGTTAGTGGGTGGGATATATTAGGCAGCAAGTGAACATTTTGTCCTCAAAGTTGATGTGTTAGAAGCAGGAAAAATGGACAAGCATAAGGATTTGAGTGAGTTTGACCAAAAGGGCCAAATTGTGATGGCTAGACCACTGGATCAGAGCACCTCCAAAACTGCAGCTCTTTTGGGGTGTTCCCGGTCTGCAGTGGTCAGTATCTACCAAAAGTATCCTTTAAGTCTTTTATGGAGGCCCTACCTCGCAACTTACACAACTTAAAGGCTCTTCTGCTAACATCTTGGTGCCAGATTCCACAGCACACCTTCAGGGATCTAGTGGAGTCCATGCCTCGATGGGTCAGGGCTGTTTTGGCAGCAAAAGGTGCGACCAACACAATATTAGGCAGGTGGTCATAATGTTATGCCTGATCAGTGTAAATGTTAGTGTTTAATTCTTTATTTAGCAGAAGAATATTGGACATGTGATGTTGATGTCCCTTTTGCATGGTCTAAATCACATGAGTGACTAAATCCTTCATAGGAAAATGCCTTTTTAAAGAATCCTTAACTTGCTGTGTACATTTTAAAGAACTCTTTGAATAACAATGCAACATGTAAATGGCTTTCCTAGGGTCATACCACCTCATGTGGATAACTGAAGCAAGGCCCTTAACCCTGTCCACTGCAGGGGCGCTATATCATCATGGCTGACCCTGTGCCCTGACCTCAAATACCAAAGTTAGGATATGTGAAGAAGAAAGAAAGAATGTCACGGTGCTGTGATGTATAATGTGGCAATAATAAAGGCAGCTTCTACTGTAAAATTCAGCAAACACTTGATCTATTTCCAGGTTGGCAAAAATGTAGACAAGTGGCTGTGGATGCTGAGTGCGGCCCGCGTCATGAGCCGCCGCGAAGGCGACTGCGACGTGGCGAAAAGCCGAAACGGCAGCATCCAGGCCGACTTCCAGGCCTGGAAAGCTGATTTCCTGAGGCGCCTTCAGGCCTTGGCTAAAGGTGAGAAGAAGACGTGCAGCTGCGAGTGCAAAAAAGGATCGTGCAAGAATAAAAAGAAGCACCACGAGGAAGCGGAGGGCGAGAAGCACAGCTCTGAGGCAAGACCGCCTATATCTGGCATCTTTTATAACTTGTGTAGTCATGGTAACGACACTGTCCCCGGTTATTCACGGCTCCTGCGTGTAAATGGATTCTGAGCAGCGGGTGTAACGTTTCTGAGCTCCAGAGCCATTTGTGTATTTAGTATATTTTTTTCCAAGCTTAGGTGCAGATGGGGTATTTTATTTCTAGTCAATATGCCTCTCTAAAAATAATGAAAAATAACAGCATTTTATTTCTCACAAGTCGATTTGTTCCGCAAACTTTGTGGGAGAAACGTTTGACATTAATTAACTGCATTTCACAGTGCAGTTGAGCTCTCAAATCTGATTGGTCAGATGTTTTTTGATTAATTTCTTATATCTGCAGCTCTGGCTATTGTGTCAGCGCAGGAACTGCTTCATATTAATGCCTTTGTTTTTAATAGGCTGTTGTTTCTGTTGGTTCATAATAAATAGTTTTATTTAGGAAAGAAAAATTTTTGGGGGGCAGTGGTAGCTCAAGTAGTTAAGGCTCTGGGTCATTGACCGGAAGATCGGGGTTCAAGCTGTAACTGAATATAGAAATATGAAGTCATTTTTCAAAACGAATACGGAAAATGAACAGCACTGGTATTAGAGGAGTGAAACCCCTGGGGATGTGAACATGGTGGTGTTTTTGACGTCGTAGGAGCTGTTTGAGTCCAGCAGCGATCCAGAGTCTGGAGGTGAAGAGGAGAAAGCTCACGGCTCCGTTATCGACATGGAGGATCTCGGAAACGTCATGAACCACATGAAGAAAGCTAAGGTATGTGTAGTGCATCAGTCAGCATTGGTAAGGAGGTAGAGTTCTGTCAGAAGAGAAGAGCAGAAGATGTGAACGTGATTTATTGTTAACGTTCTGGCTGTAAGAAAATTCTTGTTGGGATGAGGGCTTCGAAATTCAGTATCATTTCAGTTACTGCTTCTGAGGTGATGATACAGTCGTAATGGGATGTTGTGTGTGTGTGTGTGTGTGTGTGTGTGTGGAGACTACTGTCACTGATCCTCCAGTAACACACACACACACACACACACACACACTGTCACTGATCCTCCAGTAACACACACACTGTCACTGATCCTCCAGTAACACACACACTGTCACTGATCCTCCAGTAACACACACACTGTCACTGATCCTCCAGTAACACACACACACACTGTCACTGATCCTCCAGTAACACACACACACACTGTCACTGATCCTCCAGTAACACACACACACTGTCACTGATCCTCCAGTAACAACACACACACACTGTCACTGATCCTCCAGTAACAACACACACACACTGTCACTGATCCTCCAGTAACACACACACACACTGTCACTGATCCTCCAGTAACAACACACACACACTGTCACTGATCCTCCAGTAACACACACACACTGTCACTGATCCTCCAGTAATACACACACTGTCACTGATCCTCCAGTAATACACACACACACTGTCACTGATCCTCCAGTAATACACACACACACACTGTCACTGATCCTCCAGTAACACACACACACACACTGTCACTGATCCTCCAGTAACACACACACACACACTGTCACTGATCCTCCAGTAATACACACACACACTGTCACTGATCCTCCAGTAACACACACACACACACACTGTCACTGATCCTCCAGTAATACACACACACACACTGTCACTGATCCTCCAGTAACACACACACACACTGTCACTGATCCTCCAGTAATACACACACACACACACTGTCACTGATCCTCCAGTAACACACACACACACTGTCACTGATCCTCCAGTAACACACACACACACACACACTGTCACTGATCCTCCAGTAACACACACACACACACACTGTCACTGATCCTCCAGTAACACACACACACACTGTCACTGATCCTCCAGTAACACACACACACACACACTGTCACTGATCCTCCAGTAACACACACACACACTGTCACTGATCCTCCAGTAACACACACACACACACACACTGTGACTGATCCTCCAGTAACACACACACACACTGTCACTGATCCTCCAGTAACACACACACACACACTGTCACTGATCCTCCAGTAACACACACACACACACACACTGTCACTGATCCTCCAGTAACACACACACACACACTGTCACTGATCCTCCAGTAACACACACACACACTGTCACTGATCCTCCAGTAACACACACACACACACTGTCACTGATCCTCCAGTAATACACACACACACACAGTCACTGATCCTCCAGTAACACACACACACAGTCACTGATCCTCCAGTAACACACACACACACACACACTGTCACTGATCCTCCAGTAACACACACACACACTGTCACTGATCCTCCAGTAACACACACACACACTGTCACTGATCCTCCAGTAACACACACACACACACACTGTCACTGATCCTCCAGTAACACACACACACACACACTGTCACTGATCCTCCAGTAACACACACACACACACACTGTCACTGATCCTCCAGTAACACACACACACACACTGTCACTGATCCTCCAGTAACACACACACACACACTGTCACTGATCCTCCAGTAACACACACACACACACTGTCACTGATCCTCCAGTAACACACACACACACTGTCACTGATCCTCCAGTAACACACACACACACACACTGTCACTGATCCTCCAGTAACACACACACACTCACTGTCACTGATCCTCCAGTAACACACACTCACTGTCACTGATCCTCCAGTAACACACACACACTGTCACTGATCCTCCAGTAACACACACACACACACACTGTCACTGATCCTCCAGTAACACACACACACACTGTCACTGATCCTCCAGTAACACACACACACACACACACACACTGTCACTGATCCTCCAGTAACACACACACTGTGACTGATCCTCCAGTAACACACACACACACACACACTGTGACTGATCCTCCAGTAACACACACACACACACACTGTCACTGATCCTCCAGTAACACACACACACACTGTCACTGATCCTCCAGTAACACACACACACACACTGTCACTGATCCTCCAGTAACACACACACACACTGTCACTGATCCTCCAGTAACACACACACACACACTGTCACTGATCCTCCAGTAACACACACACACACTGTCACTGATCCTCCAGTAACACACACACACACTGTCACTGATCCTCCAGTAACACACACACACACACACTGTCACTGATCCTCCAGTAACACACACACACACTGTCACTGATCCTCCAGTAACACACACACACACACACTGTCACTGATCCTCCAGTAACACACACACTGTGACTGATCCTCCAGTAACACACACACACACACACTGTGACTGATCCTCCAGTAACACACACACACACACACTGTGACTGATCCTCCAGTAACACACACACACACACACTGTCACTGATCCTCCAGTAACACACACACACACTGTCACTGATCCTCCAGTAACACACACACACACACTGTCACTGATCCTCCAGTAACACACACACACACTGTCACTGATCCTCCAGTAACACACACACACACTGTCACTGATCCTCCAGTAACACACACACACACTGTCACTGATCCTCCAGTAATACACACACACACTGTCACTGATCCTCCAGTAACACACACGCACACACACTGTCACTGATCCTCCAGTAACACACACACACACACACACTGTCACTGATCCTCCAGTAACACACACACACACACTGTCACTGATCCTCCAGTAACACACACACACACACTGTCACTGATCCTCCAGTAACACACACACACTCACTGTCACTGATCCTCCAGTAACACACACACACACTGTCACTGATCCTCCAGTAACACACACACACACACACACACTGTCACTGATCCTCCAGTAACACACACACACACACACTGTCACTGATCCTCCAGTAACACACACACACACACACTGTCACTGATCCTCCAGTAACACACACACACACACACACTGTCACTGATCCTCCAGTAACACACACACACACACACTGTCACTGATCCTCCAGTAACACACACACACACACACTGTCACTGATCCTCCAGTAACACACACACACACTGTCACTGATCCTCCAGTAACACACACACACACACACTGTCACTGATCCTCCAGTAACACACACACACACACACTGTCACTGATCCTCCAGTAACACACACACACACACACTGTCACTGATCCTCCAGTAACACACACACACACTGTCACTGATCCTCCAGTAACACACACACACACACTGTCACTGATCCTCCAGTAACACACACACACTGTCACTGATCCTCCAGTAACACACACACACACTGTCACTGATCCTCCAGTAACACACACACACACTGTCACTGATCCTCCAGTAACACACACACACACTGTCACTGATCCTCCAGTAACACACACACACACACACTGTCACTGATCCTCCAGTAACACACACACACTGTGACTGATCCTCCAGTAACACACACACACACACACACACACTGTCACTGATCCTCCAGTAACACACACACACACACTGTGACTGATCCTCCAGTAACACACACACACACACACACACTGTGACTGATCCTCCAGTAACACACACACACACACACACACTGTCACTGATCCTCCAGTAACACACACACACACACTGTGACTGATCCTCCAGTAACACACACACACACACACACACACACACTGTCACTGATCCTCCAGTAACACACACACACACACACACACACACACTGTCACTGATCCTCCAGTAACACACACACACACACTGTCACTGATCCTCCAGTAACACACACACACACACACTGTCACTGATCCTCCAGTAACACACACACACACACACTGTGACTGATCCTCCAGTAACACACACACACACACACACTGTGACTGATCCTCCAGTAACACACACACACACACACACTGTCACTGATCCTCCAGTAACACACACACACACACACTGTGACTGATCCTCCAGTAACACACACACTGTCACTGATCCTCCAGTAACACACACACACACTGTGACTGATCCTCCAGTAACACACACACTGTGACTGATCCTCCAGTAACACACACACACACTGTCACTGATCCTCCAGTAACACACACACACACACACTGTCACTGATCCTCCAGTAACACACACACACTGTGACTGATCCTCCAGTAACACACACACTTTTTGTTTTTACAGTCATTTCACAGCAGGTGGTGCCAGTGAACCCAGATTCACGTTCATTTCACTAAAAAGAAAATCAGCATCTTGAGCTTAATTTAACGAAGCCTCTACAGAATCAGTAAAGAACCGAGTCTGCACTTAAGATCTCACGCCGTCTCACGGTCTGCTGCGGAGAGTAAAACACCCGACATGCACTTTTCCTTCATCTAGTGTATGATCACCACGGTGCTTCTTAGAAGAATTTTCTTTCCTCTGGTCATTTTAAAATGACCGTCTTTTTAAAAACGGTAAAACGAGCCTGTGTAAAAAGCCCATGGTGTATAGAGGTAAGAGGAGATGGATAGAGAGGATCTGCAGCTCCATTGAAGGAGACGGAGCGGCAGATGGTTTGCTACAGTAGACAGCAGCTCCGGCAGGCGCTGTGAGGATTTACGTAACTGTGAACTGTGATCACTGACGCCCACTCTGCAGGTCTGTACGGAGGAGTGATTCATGAGATGGATCCCCCTCTCAACATACACACACACACACACACACACACACACACACACACTGAGTGACGGAACAGCACATATCCCCCTTCAGTTCTGCATTCGATTCAGAATAATTACACTGTGAGAAATAGTTGAAAGTGGGAATCTTGTGCGATCAGCTGCTGAGTGCTAATCCTAAGAAGATTGCTTGTACACGTGTTATGTTTGTTACTGGAAATACCACGTGCCTCTCTCTTGAGTGGATTTATAGAAAATAGGTTATTGCTACAAGACTGCCTCACTGAGCAGTGCCAGGTGAAGTGAATAAGACTGATGATCTCCTCATCATGGCACCTGCTAGTGGGTGGGATTTATTAGGCAGCAAGTCAACATTTTGTCCTCAAAGTTGATGTTAGAAGCAGGAAAAATGGACAAGCGTAAGGATTTGAGCGAGTTTGACCAAAAGGGTCAAATTGTGATGGCTAGACCACTGGATCAGAGCATCTCCAAAACTCTTGCAGCTCTTTTGGGGTTTTCCTGGTCTGCAGTGGTCAGTATCTATCAAAAGTATCCTTTAAGTCCTGTGTGGAGGCCGCACCTCAGAACTTACAGGACTTAAAGGATCTGCTGCTAACATCTTGGTGCCAGATACCACAGCACACCTTCAGGGATCTAGTGGAGTCCATGCCTCGATGGATCAGGGCTGTTTTGGCAGCAAAAGGAGGACCGACACAATATTAGGCAGGAGGTGATGTGTCTGGCCATCCAGATCACCACATTTCTTTTTTTTGCTTGATTATTTATATGAATAATGTCGGTGAAGTTGCTGTCATTGATTGATTTATTTCAGCAGTCTCGTAATGGATGAAGTGACATCATGATTGTTTTTATGAAGCTCCTCTTTTAAATATGGAAAAAATGAACTCAAGCCACAACAGCAGGTGCAGCGTTCGTTTTATTTGTTAGTTCCACTTCGCACATGAAAACTGACACAATTTTGATCATATATCATCCGCAGATGATCCTCAGGAGCAGTGAGCACCACCAGCTAATGAGACGTCCAGCAGTAGGGCATCAGGGTGGATAGGGCAGAAGTGGTCAGGAACACTGGGAGATCAGGAGTGGTGTGTGTACTGAGAGAGAGAGAGAGAGAGAGAAAATCTAAGATGTTATTATTGCATCTGAACTTTGAAAGAAATGTGTTTTTTTTTTCTTCCTCCAGTAAGCAGAAAGACTGTTTAAACACTGCCTCATTGTTCAATGTCTCTTGTCAGGGTTATTAAGGTTTATTGTAATTAAAGCAGGTCCTACAATCTAGTCATTAATCAAAATTTACAGGAATTCAGGAGATATCCAAACAGAGACACTAGGAAAAGTTTCTCCAGTAATCTCCTTCCATTTGTTTTTCATCTTCTCGCAATCCTGTAATGCTAGTCAGTTTTACACAAATTGAATCCTTCATGTTTGTGTTCAGGTTCTGTAATGAGCTTTTGTTGTCCTGAAGCAGGGATCCTGTGAGTATCTGAGCAAACACCTGATTCTGAAAATCGCCCTTGATTGTGGTTGAAACGTGTTTAAATGAAGTTTAATACAAACAATGAATCACGTTATATTTTTATACACTTTGTTGCGAAAAGTTTTGGGACACCGCTCCAAATCATTGAATTCAGGGGTTGGGCTCTGCCCCTTAGTTCCAGTTTGGGGATGACCCCTTCCTGTTCCAACATGACTGAACAGCAGTGACCAAAGCAAGCTCCATAAAGACATGGATGAGTGAGTTTGGTGTGGAGGAACTTGACTGACCTGCACAGAGTCCTGACCTCAACCCCATAGAACACCTTTGGGATGAATTAGAGCGGAGACTGTGAGCCAGACCTTCTCATCCAACATCAGTGCCTGACCTCACAAATGTGCTTCTAGTGGAATGGTCAAAAGATTCCCATAAACACACTCCTAAACCTTGTGGAAAGCCCAGAAGAGTTGAAGCTGTTATAGCTGCGGAGGGCAGGACAACTCCATATTACATTCATGTGCATGTAAAGTCAGACATCCCAAAACTTTTGGCAATATTGTGTATAAACTGTCCACATATTCCTTTTTCTCACTTTTCTCTCCTCCCTTACTGACCCTGTTATACATTTAAGCATTCATTGTCTTAATAGAAAATGAAGTGTATGTTGTTTTCAAGAAACGATGCAGGGCATGTGAAACAGGATCGATAGGTCTACAGGTTCTGTGTGTAAAAAGTGTCATTATTTCTACATTTGGCAGATGCTCTTATCTCATTTTATACAACAAAGCAAATGAAGGTTAAGGGTCTTGCTCAGTGGCCCAGCAGTGGCAGCTTGGTTGACCTGGGCTTCAAACTCACAACCTTCTGACCAGTAGTCAAGTAGTAGTCTGACCACTAAGCTACCACTTCCCTACTGTGGAATTTCTGCTCTGGATGCTATCATTGATTTGTTGAATTCAAGAATAAGCGATGTTTCAGTTCCTGGTTGAGATCTTACCTGCTACACATGTTCTATATTAAGTACAGCTTAGGGTTTGAGGTGGAATGTTTCCAGTGAAATCAATAACCAGACACCGGGGAAGAAATGCGCACATCATTGATACAGAGCTGCGGTGTGTTTCTGCAGCATTTTCAGTCCAATGCTACGTTCAGACAAAGATCATTCATTTTTAGTGAGAGCTGCAGACTTCTGGTGACAAAGTTTAGACGATGCTGAACTTTTCTCTGCAAATATGGAGTGAATCTGTGCAGCGACTACCAGCGGGAGAGAAAGTGACAAAGACCAACACGCTGCTTTTCCTTTATGATGCAGATAAACACTGCTGAATTTTATACACAAACCTCAAATCTCCCTCCAGAATCATTCATTTTAGCGGCAAGAGATTTGATGTCATGTGGAATGCTAGTCGCTCCACCTACTGGTCAGCGTTATAACCATGGCAACCAGCAGTAGGAACGCCTCCTACTGACTTCACACATGGAGCCATAAAGTCACTGTATGTGTGAAAGTCCACATGACCTCACACATGTACCCCCACTTATACTGAGAAGGAACATACAGTGGAACCTCTGCATGCAAATGTCCCCCCTTATGAATTTTTCCTTAAAAATTATAATTTTGCCAGAAATTTGCATTGAAGCATTTTCGGCATACGAATGAGCCGAACCGTCCGGGAGCCGTTCAAAACTGCTTTGCTTCAGTGAAAAGCCAACGGAAGTGAGTTTACGAATTTTATGAATTTGCAAGCTGTTGTGAAAGAGTCAACCCACGATACAAACGTTGCCTTCGGCATGCGTCTAAAAGCTAGGTGAATTTTCGGGTGTGTTTTTTGTTGACATGGGCGCTCTGTTCTATTTTTAGCCCAAGCTTGGTGGCACGACTTCCTGTGAGGAGCCTTGACATGGAATGCTTGGCTTGGGTTCTTTGTAAGCAGCCATACAGTTTACATACGCTTCGTATTGGGAATATCGGTCATATTTTTGGGCGGCTGGAACGGATTATTTGCATTTACGTTATTTCTTATGGAGAAAGTCACTTTGCAATACAAATTTTCGTCCATTTGGACATCTCCACTTAGGGGTGTACTCACTTTTGTTGCCAATGGTTTAGACATTAATGTCTGTGTGTTGAGTTATTTTGAGGGGACAGCAAATTTACACTGTTATACAGGCTGTACACTCACTACTGTACATTGGAACAGAGTGTCATTTCTTCAGTGACTAAATGAACAAATGGAGAGAAGTCACACACCATCTTACTCCTCACTCTTTAAACATAAAGCTTGTTTATCAACACCAATTTTCACCATAAAGCAGCTTCGGGTGAACAGAGATGACGAGATATGATTTAAGCAGCTATTAATACTGCGTTTTTTTCTTTTATCTTTGGAAGGACATGATGCATTCTTGGCAGGATTTAGGCTATTGCAGTACAAATGTGCAGTTAATCAGTCATTCATAATGCAGATGAATCAGCCTCCTCGCACATCCATTATAAAACTGTAGATCTGTCTGCTACAGTAAGGCAAGACTTGATTAAATGGACCTATTGTGCTGTCTAACATTGGGATCTCAATTCTCAGCCAGTTCCTAGTTTATCAAGACTCATGATTTAAGTAGCCTTTATTTGCCACATATACATACGCATTTCCCATCCTTGGAGGATTGAGGTCAGAGCGCAGGGTCAGCCATAATGCACTACCCCTGCAGTGTGGGGGCCTTTCTCAATGGTCCGCCAGTGGCAGTTTGGCGGTGCTGGGGCTTGAACCTGATCTTCCAGTCAACAACCCAGAGCCTTAACCGCTTGAGCTACCACTGCCCCAGCCAGGTCTGTCCTATCACACGCCAGCTTCCAGTTAGGTAGTGGACCAAATGTGTGCTTCCTCCAAGACACACCGTCCCATCCGCCACATCTTGCTCTTGATTTCAGTCATGAAGTTCCACTTCAACCTCCTGCTTTCATGGTGAGCTTAATAATAAATCTTCACACGTGTAATTGTAAACAGAATCCAGTTTCACACTGTTCATACTTCACCTGGGGTTAATAGTTAATCCTGCATTTTATAATCTGACGTTTCACACTTCCTAAACCCTGCATTAACCGTCTACTTATTTGCATACTTGCTGCATCAACAACCATGACTTGAAAAATACAGCATGTGGCAGCTTTAAATAACAATTTGTCTGATGCTTTTACATCAAAAGGACTTATCTGCACTTTATCTTTCACAGCTTTCTAATCTTTGTTTGTTAGTTGATATCCAACTCTCGCTAATCCAGTTTGTCCTGAACAGACTTTTCTGACCGTATCTGTCTCCTCTCTGCTGTAACTGCCGCCTTTTCTGTCCCCATATTTCCTCTCAAATGTTGCAGCCGCTGTTTGTTCAGTCACAGAAAGGCTCATATTTCATGTGTAAAGCATGTGATGTGACCTGAGGCATGCAGTGATTTCATTTCTGATTGGTTATCTGCTCCTAACCGTAACATTCTGACACCGCATGCTTTCACACGGTACATGATTGGCACTGTAGTGCAGAATTATAAAGCTACGAAAGTGCCACTGCTCCTAAACTGCTACTGAAGTGTGAAACCTTTCTCTCAGGGTTTAGAGCAGTGTGCAAAGTCCATTTAAGATCTTAGGTCACATCCACATCCGTAACGGATGAGGACAGATTGAAATCAATTAATCCTTTGGTATTGAGCTCTGATACGAGCCGCCTGACGAACGAAAAGCTTCGTGGCTGATTTAATGAGGTAATTCGTCTAGAATGATGTGGTTGTTAAATGATGGAACCTTGGTCATTTAAAGGGTAGGAAGCAAATCCATTAACTGAGAGGCAACATGAGGGTGTAGGAGCATCCTAAGCTCTCTCGACCCGTCCGTGAGTCAACTCGGAATCACGTCAGTGTCATGGGTTTGAGTGGAAGCAGTATGAACGTGTCAGTCATCCGGGCCGCCATCTTGCAGTCTCAGCTCACAGCTCACTTCAACACCTGCATGACTGCTGTTCCTCACGATGATGGCTCAGGCTCATGTTCTGGCAGTTTGATGGAGATCTGAAGAGAACAGCATGCGGATTATGACTGTAACTGTACCAGTTGCAGTTGTACAGCAGATGTCAGGGAAAGGACACACACCTCAATGGAGATGGTGTTTGATTTGGCACAGGTTTTACGTCGGATGCCGTTCCTGATGGAACCTTCCCATTCTATCCAGGCTTGGGACCGTCACTGATAGTAAACTCTTCAGTGGCAGGGTTAGCTTCCTTCCCACGAATCAAACCCGGGCTGGGATCCTGCCTCTGGACCACCAGGAGGCTTCGATGGAGATGGTGTACTTTGTAGAAAAGAAGAGATGGAGGTCAGTTTTCCTAATTACAAAGATGTGGACTAGACCAATTAGAAGTACTATGTTGTAAAAAGAAAGCAGAGAGCTGTGAAAGGAATGCTGGAAGCTGGCCGAAACCTTGGCCACATGGTCAGGATTCAAGCTCTTAAATCTTCCATAGATATGAACAAACAGCCGAACACTACAGGTTTAATAGCGTTTATTAGCTAGCTCACAGTGAGTTGACTAGGAACTTACCTGACTCGCATGATATTAGCAGCTGATGTAATATAATAATATGGCGAATAAAATACAGTGGAACCTCAGCATATGAATGTCTCTCACATGAATTTTGCAAGAAATTTGCATTGGCATCTGGAGCATTTTCGGCATATGAGCGAACCGAACTGAACACCGGCTAAGTTGTGCGTACGTCCGGGAACCGTTCAAAACTTGTTAGCGTCAGTGGAAAGCCAAGCAAAGCCAACTGAAGTGAGTTTTTCAGTCAGTGAAAGCTATTTGGAGAGAGTCAACCCACGATACCAACGTTGTCTTCGACATGAGTTCAAAAGCTAGGTGATTTTCAAAAGCTAGGTGCCATTGATGGTCTGTTCTATTTTTAGCCCAGGCTTGGTGGCACGACTTCCTGTGAGGAGCCTTGACATGGAATGCTTGGCTTGGGTCAGTTCTTTGTAAGCAGCCGTACAGTTTACATACGCTCCATATTGGTCATCTTGGTCATATTCTTGGGCGGCTGGAACAGATTATCTGCATTTACATTATTTCTTATGGGGAAATTCACTTCACAATACAAATTTTCACCTTAAGAACTCGCCTCCAGAACCGATTAAATTCGCATGTCGTGGTTGTACAGATAAACTCATTAATACGGACAAGGTGAGTATGTGATCATGTAGTAGATTGTGGTAAATTGCCAATAATCTGTGGTGTTGACAGTGCGTTAAAAACATATGTGTCTGCTGAGCATTTTCCATTTATATGTTCGAAGGTGATTGCTTCATGCTGTACTTTATTTTGCTAATTCATCCATCTGGTAATAATCATTCAAGTAGTAGTATAGTGTGATGTAGTGCAGCACCTAGCAGCACAGGGGCTCCCAAATGGACATTTTCCTCAAGGTTTGTTTATCCTTTTCTCCCCAGATTAATAATACATTGCCTGCTATTTGTGCTGTTCATCTGGAGAATTAAATGTAACACTCATGTCACATCAGAGATTAAACAAGCTTCCATGTCTTAACTATATAATGTTCATTGATTTTAAGGCAGTGATGATACTCTCTATTTCTATTTTATTTAATTACTTTTTATTGATTATTCAACTGTGAACAGAGGAAAACTATATCAATTCTTCAGGAGCAGGGGAAAACGGGCGTTAATTGACTATATTACTTCATTAAATCTGATTTCGGGCTGTGGCACGTTCCAAATTTAAATTATCTAATCAGTAGGACAGTAGGAATACCCAGATAGATGACAGGTGGACATACTAGCTTTTTAAAATAGCTTTTTTGGAGGCAGTGAATATATCTACATTAATATGCTCTTCTGCTGTGAATTTTAATTACAAAATAAATAACATTTCTGGCATTTAGCAGATGCCCTGGGATTCAAACCTGAAACCTTCTGATCCGTAGGCTAACACCTTAACCGCTAATCTACCACATCCTCACCTACTAACAGAAATAAACCTGGGCGTAAAGGCATATCAACTATTAACAGTATGGATAGAATATGTACCACATATTTCCAAAAACGTCCGAAATGATGGATGGACATTCCCAAAACACACACATATATATACACAGACTCTATTGGGGACTATAAGTATATATTGGGGACTATATATATATATATATATATATATATATATATATATATATATATATATATATATATATATATATTAGTCCCCAATAGAGTCTGTGTTCCATTTATTTCTCTTTAAAAAACCTTCCACTGTTGTTATGACTGTTGTCATGGTCTGTGTCCCAAATCCAAATCTCTGATCGTACATTCGGTTGTATTTATTAATCTAGAAAACCCAGGCAAAGCTACCCGAGAGCCCTAGGGGTCATGAGAGAAACCCATCTCTTTACAAATTGGGACCCAAACCACATATATAGTTTAAAAATACACATACCAGGGAAAAAATTTTTTTCAGGATGGTTCAAGCTTTCTCTGCTTGTTGTATGAGAGAAAAACCATGGTGATGACTAGTCCACTAAACATACCAGTCTTTTAGGTAACTACCTGACTAAAATAGCCTGGACACACTGTTTTTTCCCAGGCATCTGGTTGAACGTTGTAGACCCGACTTGCATGTCGTATTCAGTGGATCCGCATGTCTGCTGTTCTTCAGATTATGGCGCAGGTTATCCGGCTCTCACAACGTTATGTATGATCAAACAGACAGGCTGCCGTCTGAGCCGCTTTTCACACTGCTTTTCCTTTTACTGTGGTCCAAATCCGAGTGTGTTTTTTTCCTTAGCGCCATGCAGCGTCAGTTTGAATTCATCTTTTGTACCCTGGTGCGTTTTCACATCACAAACATGCACTGAGAACACCACCATGTACACCAGTCAGGTATAACATTCTGAGCACTTACCGGTGAAGTGAATAAAACTGATGATCTCCTCATCATGGCACCTGTTAGTGGGTGGGATATATTAGGCAGCAAGTGAACATTTTGTCCTCAAAGTTGATGTTAGAAGCAGGAAAAATGGACAAGAGTAAGGATTTGAGCGAGTTTGACGAAGGGCCGAATTGTGATGGCTAGACCACTGGATCAGAGCATCTCCAAAACTGCAGCTCTTGTGGGGTGTTCCCGGTCTGCAGTGGTCAGTATCTATCAAAAGTGGTCCAAGGAAGGAACAGTGGTGAACCGGTGACAGGGTCATGGGTGGTCAAGGCTCATTGATGCACGTGGGGAGCGAAGCCTGGCCCGTGTGATCCAATCCATCAGAACTATGCGCTATGGGAAGAAGGCAAGCCAGGGTCAATAGCCTCTAATAAAGTGTTAATCAGTCTCCTGTAACAATATCAGTCCTAATGAGTGAACAAATGGTTTGCATGTCTTTTTTTTTATGCATGCAATCACTTAAAAGCATGTTAAGCAGCACAACTACGGTTTGCACTCTCTATTAGCAACCATAAAATATTCACGCCTTCATCTCTGGTTAGTAGTCGTTCCTCATTTCAGTATATTGCACTTTGATGCGATATTTCGGCCTGAGATAATTAAGCATACATTAGGAAGTAAAAACTGTAATGAACTGAATGGTAATTACGTAATTGTGGAAAACTCACCAGGCGGCTGCTGGGGCTTTTACATTCAGACCTAATTTGTTTTACTCGTCAAAAGTTGTCTGCATATTAAACATGTATTAAGGTACTATACTAGCACATACGCCTTTATTATTAATACAGATATATCACTGTTGTATTAATTAGAATCATGTCATCATAATATGTTTTATGTATTATGTAAATAGAGCTTTTGATGATTGAGCAGGTTTATAGAAATCTGACTGTAGATGAAGATATACAAGGTTTTATCTCTGTTATCAGTGACTCAGTGTGTGTGTGTGTGTGTTTGATGTGTGCGCCAGAAACAAGTGGAGGAGGACTCATCTGAACATGGAAGACTGTCCAAACTGAATGGATTGAAGACTGAGCCTGAGGAGGAGAGGAGGGAGATGATCACTCCTGCACTGAGAGATGCGCTCACTAAGCAAGGTACCGCTCTGTGTGAAAAGAGAACACGAACACCATTCATCATCGTTATCTAACTGCAACTGCTCGCTGGAATTACCATATCGTTGCATGTGATCCAATTGAAAAAAAGTCAGAAAGTGCACGAGGGAGGGCTACAGACTGAAAATGAAGGCGTCATTACAACGCCTGGTCATCACCTGATCCAGATAGCCCCGAGTCTCAGCCTTGAGTCCTGCCCGTCTTCATACGCAGTTCTGTCCCTACAATATTTTGTGCAAACGATCTCTGGTCATAACCACTTCTAATCACAACCACCTTCTAGTCATGCATACAGAAGCTCAGAACCTCACACACAATTTCTCCACGTCAAATTTTCCATCACATCTGCACACGTTTTAGCCGTCATTAGTTTCATCATGATTGCTGGGGAACGCTGTGAGACACTGAAGAGGTGATGAGACTTAATGTGCATAATGGAACAAAAATAACTATAATACAATAATAATAATAATAATAATAAAGGTGAGTTGTGTGTTTTGCGTGAGAGGACGTGATGATGATAACGTAAGGTAAACACAGGGGTTTGATCGAATCCAGTGAGTCTAAAAACACACCAGTAAATGCTACTTAATGAATCAAACCTGATGGAATCCTGCTAACAGTGGTTAAAAATACAGAATGTAAAAACATCCCTTATAGGATGTAGGAAAAGAATAATTTCAGACGCCTTAAAACAGAAAACCCAAAGAGCAGGAGCACCAGTTCCTCTACAACATCACGTCAAAGAACCACCACAACAGAGCACACACTAGATAAAATGCTGGCTGGTTTGTTGAGATTTCTCTTATTAGCACAAAAACATTTTTTGGTTAATGTGCCATTCCTAATCATTAAGAGTATGTGAGGGGTCGCCACAACAGCTTGGCACAGGTTGCCGGATGCCCTTCCTGACGCAACCCTCCCGTTTTTATCTGGGCTGGTAGGTAGAAACCTACCACTGAGCCACCTGCACGCTATTCGCGAAGAGTGAATTATGGAAAAAATTTATTCAACACTGAAAAATATTCTAAAATAAATTCTAGAAAATGTATAATAATTTAATATTGCCAAAACATAAAATACCTTTTTTCTTTTAAAAGTTTGTCTGTGTTTCAGTGATTGTAAAAAGAAAACAGCAACAAAATAAAATAAATAAATATAAATAAACAAATAAATAAATAAGTAACTTATTATTATTATTATTATTATTATAATAATAATAATGAAACAGTGGCCTTTTACAAAGGACATTCTAATCAAATGTATAAAACGCCTTTATATTGATACTAAAAAACTTTTTTTTTTTTTTTTTTAAGTGTGGAAAATTCTGGAACATAGAAATGAAACGTCTTTCATCGAATTCTTGTTGAACGCCACATATTTAACACTTCCTCAAAGAATTTGGGATTCCAGAAATGAACACAAAATCAAGCAAATGCTGTGATATTCAGAGAAAAAAAGATTATCCTCAGATTTGGGTCCTGACCTGTCACATGACAAAAAATTAGTACATATGTGTATTCAATGCTAAGAGTCTAAAGGAAGAATCCTGTGCTTGAGATTTCAGCAATTGAAGTAAGTGATGAAATATCACAAAAACACAGCAAAAAAAATCCTCCTGGAGGAGCAAGTGTAGATATAGGCTACATTTCTGGAGCTGAAACCAGCCTCATGGAAAGATTGATCCAATCTATTTCTTTCTTGGTTAAAAAAAAACTTGTTCTACATGAGCTATAAATTGAACAGATTGCAGGTATTTTATCCATCAGTCCAACCTCCGTGTGCCTAAGATCTGATGGTAATTGCACAGGGGGATTTTGTCTCTTTTTTTCCTCTACCAGTATGTTAGCATTAGTTTTTTTATGATGGTGATAATTTTCCTTACTTTGCGTACTATTTCTAACACAGGATATTAATAAAGTGGGCTCTGCACTACAGAGGCACAGCTCATGAACCAGTGGGGCACCGGTCCTTCATACAAACTGGAATATCTGTCTGAGCAGTGACCTGATGATCTCCTCATCATGGCACCTGTTAGTGGGTGGGATATATTAGGCAGCAACATTTTGTCCTCAAAGTTGATGTGTTAGAAGCAGAAAAAATGGGCAAGCGTAAGGATTTGAGCGAGTTTGACCAAAAGGGCCAAATTGTGATGGCTAGACCACTGGATCAGAGCATCTCCAAAACTGCAGCTGTTGTGGGGTGTTCCCGGTCTGCAGTGGTCAGTATCTATCAAAAGTATCCTTTAAGTCCTGTATGTTGTGAGGTGGGGCCTATGGAGACTCCTTAAAGGATCTGCTGCTAACATCTTGATGCCAGATACCACAGCACACCTTGAGGGATCTAGTGGAGTCCATGCCTCGATGGGTCAGGGCTGTTTTGGCAGCAAAAGGGGGACCGACACAATATTAGGCAGGTGGTCATAATGTTATGCCTGATCTGTGTATGCTGTAGGTTTGTACCTTTTTCCGTCTTCATTTAATAATTTTTTCACACAGAAATATTTCAGTCTGAGGTGATCTCATGTTATTGAAGCCTTTAATCATTTCTGATGAAGAGAAACCTGTAACTCTGCAGGGGGAAAGAAGATCCTTCTCCATTTAGCTTTTTACATTTTAATATCCATTTTAAATAATGGATTTTATTTTACTTGTTGCTGGGGCTCTGCAGTATGCAGTGTACGGAGAGGAAGATCACATGAATCATTAGTTTCATTAGTGGTTCAGGGTACACTTAGGATTTATATGCAATTGATTCTTGCAATTGAATCAGTCACAACAAGGTCAAATGTTAGAAATAGTCGAAATGATGACCGCTTCCCTCTTGCTCGTCATACATTGATGTTATTTACGTGTTCAGGAACTCGAGACGCATTCTCTGGCTATCTTAGAGTTTTTTAAATCTTTGTGGGTGCAGGGTTTCATTCCAATTTACATTTACATTTCTGCCATTTGGCAGACGCCCTTATCCAGAGCAGCTCACATTTTTAGCTCATTTTATACAACTGAGCAATTGAGGGATAAGCGCCTTGCTCAGAGCCAAGCAGTGGCAGCTTGGTGGACCTGGCATTCAATCTCAC
Source organism: Hemibagrus wyckioides (assembly GCF_019097595.1). Classification (NCBI taxonomy): domain Eukaryota; kingdom Metazoa; phylum Chordata; class Actinopteri; order Siluriformes; family Bagridae; genus Hemibagrus; species Hemibagrus wyckioides. The sequence continues at coordinate 23,984,512 of NC_080726.1, forward strand.
AACCTTCCAATCAGTAGTCCAACACCTTAACCACTAAGCTTCATTTATTCAAATATATATACTCTAAGACCAAAAGTACACTATATTGCCAAAAGTATTCGCTCACCTGCCTTGACTCGTATATGAACTTAGGTGACATCCCATTCCTAATCCATAGGGTTCAATATGACGTCGGTCCACCCTTTGCAGCTATAACAGCTTCAACTCTTCTGGGAAGGCTGTCCACAAGGTTTAGGAGTGTGTTTATGGGAATTTTTGACCATTCTTCCAGAAGTGCATTTGTGAGGTCACACACTGATGTTGGACGAGAAGGCCTGGCTCTCAGTCTCCGCTCTAATTCATCCCAAAGGTGTTCTATCGGGTTGAGGTCAGGACTCTGTGCAGGCCAGTCAAGTTCATCCACACCAGACTCTGTCATCCATGTCTTTATGGACCTTGCTTTGTGCACTGGTGCACAGTCATGTTGGAAGAGGAAGGGGCCAGCTCCAAACTGTTCCCACAAAGTTGGGAGCATGGAATTGTCCAAAATGTCTTGGTATGCTGAAGCATTCAGAGTTCCTTTCACTGGAACTAAGGGGCCAAGCCCAGCTCCTGAAAAACAACCCCACACCATAATCCCCCCTCCACCAAACTTTACACTTGGCACAATGCAGTCAGACAAGTACCGTTCCCCTGGCAACCGCCAAACCCAGACTCGTCCATCAGATTGCCAGATGGAGAAGCGCGATTCGTCACTCCAGAGAACGCGTCTCCACTGCTCTAGAGTCCAGTGGCGGCGTGCTTTACACCACTGCATCCGACGCTTTGCATTGCACTTGGTGATGTATGGCTTGGATGCAGCTGCTCGGCCATGGAAACCCATTCCATGAAGCTCTCTGCGCACTGTTCTTGAGCTAATCTGAAGGCCACATGAAGTTTGGAGGTCTGTAGCGATTGACTCTGCAGAAAGTTGGCGATCTCTTCGCACTATGCGCCTCAGCATCCGCTGACCCCGCCCCGTCAGTTTACGTGGCCTACCACTTCGTGGCTGAGTTGCTGTCGTTCCCAAACACTTCCACGTTCTTATAATACAGCTGACAGTTGACTGTGGAATATTTAGGAGCGAGGAAATTTCACGACTGGATTTGTTGCACAGGTGGCATCCTATCACAGTTCCACGCTGGAATTCACTGAGCTCCTGAGAGCGACCCATTCTTTCACAAATGTTTGTAAAAACAGTCTGCATGCCTAGGTGCTTGATTTTATACACCTGTGGCCATGGAAGTGATTGGAACACCTGATTCTGATTATTTGGATGGGTGAGCGAATACTTTTGGCAATATAGTGTATGTGAACAGCTGACAATCACACTCCTAGTTATAATCATTGCCACATTTTGTACTGGATGTCTAAAAGCTTTCTTTGTTATTTGGCAGAAATCCTTCTCCAGAGCTTTCATGTTGTTTTATACATCACAGTAGTTGAAGGCCATGCTCAAAGGGCCCCAGCAATGGAACCGAGGTGGTGCTGGGATTTGATCTCACAACCTTCTGGTCAGAACTCCAACACCTAAACCACTGAGCTACAACTTCACATGAGCGATGAAGCCGAGCCTAATTTCATTCCACCATGACAATGCCCCTGTGCCCAGAGCAATAATGAACTCATTAACTACACTGACCTGTTAGTTCCTCAAGAGGCTGCTGTTGTAGAAGGACATTAGTTACATTTACATTATTTAGTGTCCAGTGTCACCCAAATGAGGATGAGGTTCCCTTCTGAGTCTGGTTCCTCTCAAGGTTTCTTCCTCCTGTCATCACAGGGAGTTTTTCCTCACCAAACTCACCTCAGGCTTCTCAGTAGGGATAAATTTTAGAGATAAATAGTAACTTAACTTTAAGCTTTATGATTGTTCTTCTGTAAATCTGCTTTGATACAATGTCCATTGTTTAAAGCACTATACAAATGAATTGAATTGAATGAAAAGCTCCAGAAAGACATAGTTTGCCAGGGTTAGTACACAGGAACACAAGCGAGCTGTACAGAGCCCTGACCTCAACATCTGTTATAGGATGAATTGGAACTGAACTGGACGGTGCTCCTCACACAACACAACACAACTTTCTTTCAGTAATGATCTTACGGGCAAATGGGCAAGCCCGCACAGCCATGTTAGAAAATCTAGTATGGAGTCTGTTATAGAAAAGTCAGAAGTCAAAGTCAAAGAAGCTTTATTGTCACTTCAACCATATATAGCTGATGCAGTACACAGTGAAGTGAAACAACGTTCCTCCTAGACCAGAGGTGCTACACGTAACACGGACAAAGTACAGTGACGCAGACAAACATAGAGCTATAACATAGAGATAAAAAATTAAACTATAATTTAAAAATTAAAATTAAACTAAAAAAATTAAAACTATACTTAAGGTGCAGTCATTAAGCACTAGACATATAACAGAAGTGCACAGGAAGACAAGACAAGACAAACAACATACAGGCCGACTTTGTGCAATGAGCAAGACTTTGTGCAATGAGCAAGAAAAAATATATATAAATGTAAAGTGGCATGTGTGTGCAAACAGGACAATTTTGTGTGTGTGTGTGTGTGTGTCTGACTATGTCCAGCACAGTTCAGTTCTTTTTTATGCGTGTATGTTATGTATGTGTGTGTGTGTCCAGCACAAGTTCAGTTCTCCTCTGAGATCAGATCTTGGTTGTACGTGTGTGTGTGTGTGTGTCCACCTCAGCTCAGTTCTCTGTTGAGATACCTGATTACCTGAGGGAAGAAACTGTTCAACAGTCTGGTTGTGCGGGTCCGAATGCTTCGGTACCTCTTACCGGATGGCAGAAGGGTGAAGAGTGGTGTGGGGTGTGTAAGAGTGTGTGTGCGGGTGTGTAAGAGTGTGTATGCGGGGTGTGTGGGATCATCCACAATGCTGTTAGCTTTGCGGATGCAGCATGTGGAGTAAATGTCTGTGATAGAGGGAAGAGAGACTCCGATGATCTTCTCAGCTGTCCTCACTATCCACTGAAGGGTCTTGCGGTCCGAGACGGTGCAGTTCCCAAACCAGGCAGTGATGCAGATGCTCAGGATGCTCTTGATGGTCCCTCTGTAGAAGGTGGTCGGGATGGGAGGTGGAAGATGAGCCTTCCTCAGCCTTCGCAGGAAGTGGAGACACTGCTGGGCTTTCCTGGTGATGGAGCTGGTGTTGAGTGACGAGGTGAGGTCCTCCGCCAGGTGAACACCAAGGATGGACCCATCGATGTTCAGTGGAGAGTGGTCACTCTTTGCTCTCCTGAAGTCAACAACCATCTCTTTAGTCTTGTCAACGTTCAGAGACAGATTATTGACTTTACACCAGGCTGCAAGAATAAAAATAGAATAAATAATGTATAGCGCTTTTAATAATGGACATTGTCTCAAAGCAGCTTTGCAGAAGTATAAAAACATAGAATAATAAAAATGCTTAAAAAAGTTAAAACTTAAAATTAAGTTACATTTATCCCTAACAAGCAAGTCGATGTTCGTATTAATGCCCATGCATTTTGGAATTGAATAACCTCAAACTTTTAGGCATTATTGAGTATGTTTTTTTTAACTATTTAAATTATTTATTTTATTTTATTTTTTATTTTATTTTAGGCATATTGAGTGTTTTTTTTAATTATTCAAATTTATTATTTTATTTTATTTTACTTTTTTTTTTTTTTTTACCAATAGCTAAATAATAACCCTGCCTATGCCTTCACGTGTTAAATACCCAAGTTTAACAGTGCACAAATTTTCTGTTGTATATTTGATGTATTTCCCGTTCGAGTGGACTTTTATATGCAGTATGCCACGTCCATAAAATTCAACACACTCTGTGCAACACATTTGCATAAGTGCTGCTTTAACATCTCGTCTAAATCAAGGACAGAGCTCACAGTTTTTAAACTACCTGCAGTGGAAAGAAGCACAGCGAAAAAACACATTTTCAGTGCAGCACATTTACATCAATTAGCTCTAATCTCCAGAGCATCCGCATGTCTCTCTGTGACAATGTGTGCACAAGTAACCTGATGTGATTAGCACAAATAATCAGTGTTCTACTTATGAAACAGGCTTTAGTAGTATCATGCTTCTTGTATCAGAAAAGCTGCGTCTATTTATTTCAATACCGTACTGTACATAGTGTCCCACAGTTCCAAAATTTATTTATTTATTTTGGACGAAGTAAGTAATTATCCGTGAATGTTTATTCAGATCACGGCCACTGTCGCGGTTCAGTAAGGCATGCTAACGTCACTTCTATTACGTAGCAACAGCGGACACATCAGCAGTTCAGTAGCAGCACAGCAGGCTAGTCAAATCCGTAATGAGACGCACATGGAGAGCTAGTTCCCTGCATTAATACTGCACTACACACCCAGTGGATGATCTTTATCCTGTCCTGGGTTTGTGTTCATGTTTCTGCTATGAGCTGTGCAGTTTTCTTCTCACATGACGTGACCTGGTGCTACAGATGATCATACAAATGATCAGCATTTTAGACATCGATCATTCAGGAAAAATCGATCGTTTTGCATGTTTCAGAGGATGGGAGAAAACATGGAGGGAAAGAAAACTGGTGCTTTAGACTCAGAAATAAAATAAAGACTACTGAATATTTAGTCAAGGACAGTCTTTGTTGTGACCAGCGATGTCATTGCTTAGCTTTGGCTTGATGTTTCCATAACTGCATTTTCCTGGGTTTGAAAAATGGTCAACTTACAAACGTAAACTAGTCCACATAAAAACTAATCACTTCATAGTACAACCTAGGAATTCAGAAATTACATATAATGTAATGATGTCATCGGCTAAAACACACACACAGCTTACTTTACCTCCTGACCGAGTGCAGACCCGAGTACAGGTTGTGTTCACATTCCCGGGAATCGTGGTACAGTTCCAGTGCAGCCGAACTCGTACCATATCCTACAGGAAGCCTGGGGTTTAGTACCATGCCACACTTCCTGTTTCATATGATGACAAGATGATATCATGTGAACCATGATCTGATTCAGACTAAACTGTCCGCGTGAAACCTCTCTAATAGTTATAACAAGTTTCTTCTTCTTTTTTTTTTACAGGATATAAACTAATAGGCAGTCACTCTGGGGTTAAGCTGTGTCGCTGGACCAAGGTATGCTTTGTGATGTTTTTAATTCTCTGTGAGGTATTCTAAATGATCTTAGACCTGTATGAAATATTTGGCTGTGTTATTTTATTAAGTCCATGCTGAGAGGAAGAGGAGGATGCTACAAACACACCTTTTACGGCATCGAGTCTCACCGGTGTATGGAGACCACGCCCAGTCTGGCCTGTGCCAACAAGTGTGTTTTTTGCTGGAGGTAAGCTGATGATATTTTTCTTTGAATTTATTGGGTATTTTTAATGTGCTTTTTCAATTTTTGGAGCCAGATTTCTGTATTTTCTTTTCCCTCAGTTGAATAATTCACTGTCGTTATGATTGATAAGCGATGAGAGCTGGAGGTAGATACGAAAAGACTCGCAGCTTCGTGCACAGGTGTGTTTAAATAGCTCAGAGGAAATGAAAGTGTGTCTGAAGACACACTGATGCTGATTTGCGCCGACATCGCTGCATAAAACACAAGGCAGTCTGCTGTTTTTCCCCCACAAACGAAAAGGCGTCTGAGGAAGAGCTGTCATGAGGAATGTGCGGATCTCTTCTGAAGGCCGGATCGAGGATGACTTCGCCTTCCACCGTGCAGATCCTGAGTCCCCAAGTGTTGACAAGGTGTAAAGGTACAGACGTGTTTCTGTAAACACTGGAACACTGACTAGACGCCGAGGCTTCCTGTGCTTTTCTTCGTCTTGAGGTCTGTTTAAGAAAGGAGTGGAGCACAGACACGATCCCATCCATTAAACGTTCCACATCAACAAATTACCCGCTTTATGGCTTGCTGACAGTATCGGAGAGGACACTTTCTATGCTTTGAAGCCATTTTGTTTTAATACGTTTTTGAGAAAAGGATCCAGACTATTAATATTAACTATAAATCTGAGCTGATGCCAAGATAATGTTTTGTCAGGGCAGTGATTAATACACCGCAAGCACTAATCCCGGCTTTATTCTATTCAGCTCTGCTTGCTGTTTATATCCTACACTATTTAAAGATTGATACAAGAAAAAAAAAACTCTTAAAATCCTTAATACATTTTTTAAAAATGCACCATTTGCTTCCGCCCCCCCAATCTTTGCTTTAAAAGCCTCATGTGTCTTCCACCAGCGATGGACCATTATCCTTCAGCTTCATTTTCTGGAGTGTGTGTATTTACAGAATTAACATCCTATATAGAAAAGGAGTCATGGAGTGCAATTACTTCATCTAATTGCCGAACTCCTTTAATCCTTCGTGTTCTTTCTGCCGTTAAAAAGAAGTATTTGGACAGAATTTTATATATCACATGTAATTAAATTGCTGAAGATCCTCTTAACTGACTGTACCACAGCGCTGTTGTATTCTCCAGTCTGATCGCTCTGAAGGAGCTGATTCGTTTTCTTTAACACCAAGGCTCTGACAGTAGCGTCTGCTGGAAATCAAATCACGGCATTGTATTTGTGCTCGTATTAAATTTTAGTTTCTATAGTAAACGGCTAATTCGCAGGCACTTCTGATAGCAGACCCATTTAACTTTCTTCGAAATTGCTCCATGTCAATATTAACTATAATAAGAACAGATCACGTAGTAACGGATGAAACGTGACATTAACTTACATTGACGTTAACTTTTGTGTTGGGCATCATGGAATATTCTGTATGTTCTTGTAGACCTTCAGCTGCTCCATGCTCATGGTCGCCACAGTGGACCTTCTGATCCTCATATTTAATTTCTGGTTTTATACCAGATTCCCTTCCTGATGCAACCCACCCATTTAATTCAGGCTTGGGACCCGAAGGTTAACCCCTCAGTTGCTGGGTCTGTTCCCACAGCAGTGAGAGCACAGGATAATCAGCTTATTTATAATTTGTTCAAAAATCATGAGACTGGTGTGTTTAGATTCGGTGATTTGACATGGTTTACCCTGATTATTTTGAGTGTCATGTATATATATTACTGTTACATTTTCACAAAGTAGCTTTATAGAAATATAAAAATTCAGAATAAAAAATGATAAAGTTTAAAATTTCAGTTAACATTTATCCCTAAGAGTAAAACTCTGGGATTCAGCCAGTCCTGAGAAGTTACTCTCTAGCTCTCTTAACACTACCATCCTTATTTTGGGCTGAGACGACCTTTAACCCCAAGATGGCCCTTCCCTTCCCTTCCCTACCCTTCCTTTCCTCTTCCCATTCCCCTTTCCCTTTCTTTTCTTTCCTCTTCCGCTTCCCCCATCTTCTCTTCCCCCTTCCCTTCCCTTCCCCCTTCCCTTCCCTTCCCTTCCCTTCCCTTCCCTTCCCTTCCCTTCCCTTCCCTTCCCTTCCCTTCCCTTCCCTTATCTACTCTTCTCTTCCCCTTTCCCTTCCCTTATCTTCTTTTCCCCTTTCTCTTTCCCTTCCCTTCCCGCTCGGCTAGTTTCTTTCCCTCCCCGTTACACCTTGCTCACAGCCACTGTTCTCTCGTATTTCTATCTTCCCTCAGACACCACACAAATCCTGTCGGCACTGAGTGGCGTTGGAAGATGGACCCCGCTGAGAAGATCCTCCAGGAAGCACTGGAGAACCACCGCAACATGATCCGTCAATTCCGAGGTACTCCGCTTTTGGTCTTAACTTTTCGAAAACATTGAAACCGTGAACACCGTACTCATTTTGTTTTCTATCCTGTCCAAAAGATACTGTTCGAATTAAGAAGGAAAGCCGGAGTCAGGACCTTAAATACACTATCTGACAGATGTGATACGGTTGCTATGGTACACAAAGAACCAGTACTATTGTATTGGCAATAAGCTGATGATGAAACTATATGTCAAAGCGAGGGAAGGGCCGAATCTGGCTGAAGTACAGAGCTGAGTGTAGAAGGTGTAGCCCTAATCATTTATGTAAGCTCGACAAATTGAAGCATTGAGATTCATAAAATGCACTTTAGTTCACGCTGTTAACACCCTGGAGCTCTGTTACAGAGAAATCGAGTTCTGGATGACCCCAGATGGGGCCACTTTGAGACCAGATGTCTATGATGGTGACTTAATGTTCCTTCCTGGTGATGCTGAGGTTTGAGGCTCATTTTGCATGGTTGGCTTCATTATAGCACTCAGTAAGCAGCTTTGCTAAATAAAGCCAGTAGGATTTTTTTCCTGGTTTGCTCTGCCTCATCTGACATTCACCGTCTGAAATTTTTATCCTAAGCTGACACGCACAGGAAATCTGAATTTGTTCTGACTGAACGCATGTGCGTCTCGGATTATGTAAGAGTTGAGTGGCATTAAATTTGAACGTTCTGGACTTGGATGAGTTTTCAGGGGTTTTTTTTTCTTTTTTTGATGAGTTTCAGCGCCTGATGATAATCACTCTTCATTCAAGATAACTACAGGCTTCAGTCCTTTAATGACGAGCTCAGTAACACGCTATTGTTGGTAGACAGTCTCAAAGCAACCCTTTTTTTTCTGAGAGACACATGAAGCCACTTGGCAGGAGAGAGAGAAAATGCAGATGTCTGTTGCAGTCTGTTTACACCCTAATCACATCAGATTACTCGCCCTGCTTCATATACAAACCTAATTTGTTTTCTTTGCCTATAAGGACACTGGGTCTCATTTATCTTTTAGTAAGTTTCTGTGTAAATGTTTGCACATTCCTTTCTGAACTAAAAATATCAGCCAGAGTTTACAAAAGTTTCAGAATTTTTTTTTTTTTTTTTACTCTCTTTGTTCTGAAATTTTCTTTGTATTCTTGTATATAAATGATCAGGCATGTGCAGGGAACAAACAGCTGATTTGCAATGGCTGACACCCAAAACGATCTTTCACCCCCAAGATGGCCCTTTCACATTCCCTTCTCTTACTTTTCCATCCTGTCTTATCCCCTCCCCTTCCCTTCCCTCCCCTTCCCTTCCCTTCATTTTCCTTCCCTTTCCCCTCCTTTCCCTTCACTTCCCTTACCCTTTCCTTTCCCTTTCCCTTGCTTTCCCTTTCCTTTCCTTTCCTTTCCTTCCCTTCATTTTCCTTCCCTTTCCCCTCCTTTCCCTTCACTTCCCTTACCCTTTCCTTTCCCTTTCCCTTGCTTTCCCTTTCCCTTGCTTTCCCTTTCCTTTCCTTTCCTTTCCTTCCCTTCCCTTCCCTTCCCTTCCCTTCCTTTTCCTTCCCTTTCCCCTCCTTTCCCCTCCTTTCCCTTCCCTTCCCTTCCTTTTCCTTCCCTTTCCCCTCCTTTCCCTTCACTTCCCTTACCCTTTCCTTTCCCTTTCCCTTGCTTTCCCTTTCCTTTCCTTTCCTTTCCTTTCCTTTCCTTTCCCTTCCCTTCCCTTCCCTTCCCTTCCCTTCCCTTCCCTTCCAGCTTCCCTTCCAGCTTCCCTTCCAGCTTCCCTTCCCTTCCCTTCCCTTCCCTTCCAGCTTCCCTTCCAGCTTCCCTTCCCTTCCATTCTTCCTTCTATTCCCTTTCCACTTCACTTTCCTTTCCCTTTCCCTTTCCATTCCCTTCCCTTTCCCTTGGGAATGACCAGGTTTCACAAAATTATATAAATGTGTGTATTATAAATACACAATGCTATTCGTACTTGTAATTTGTCTAGAAAGTTGCAGTAACTCATGGCATATTTTATGATTTGAAGCCAATGCATATTTGTATAAATTTTTGTTCATGGGATTTGTGAATGCTGAAATTTTGGTGTAAATGCTCCAACAAATGAATTACAAAGAATCATATTCATGGTGATTAACCAGTGCCACCAGTTTTGAATTTGCCCTTAACTTATGTCTGGGGTTTAGACTGGGAACTGTATTCGCTACCCTTGCTGTATTTTATTGGGACCCTGAACCTGGGTTTCTGTAAAGTTGCCTTAGGACAGTGGCTGTTTAAAACACAGGGGTGCCAATACATACTGTTTAACCAATTCTTGACCCTTTGCTATTGTAATATTAGAGACATTTGAAAGCTTTTTCTGTTGTGTGTTTTAACACCTGTGCAACTTATCTCTACAAGTCCTTTAGCATGATGGTCAGATAATGGCATTGTGAATGCTTGTCATTCCCTGGAACCTTTTCAGCGTTGGTTCCGAGTGACCGGGAGTCGCCGAGTGACCCTGGCATTTATCCGGAGTACATCGTTTTTATTCTAGCTGACTTACTTTCTGCTCTTGTTAGCAACTGTGACACCTCCAGACGTGTCTGTCTTCAGTGTTAATAGTGTGTGTGTGTGTTTTAGGTGTCCCAGGAGTTCGTCCGGAGCGTTTTGAGGAGGGTTTGGCGGTAAAGCACTGCGCTCTGTCTTTAGTGGGCGAGCCTATCATGTACCCAGAGATCAACTCCTTCCTGCGTCTCCTCCACCAGTGCCACATCTCCAGCTTCTTGGTCACCAATGCCCAGTTCCCTGAAGAGATCAGGTTGGTTTTAAATATCATCTGTTAACTCTTTTCTTATTAAAAGCACTGTGTGACACCATGCAGAGTAAACTTTAGAGACAGTTGTGTGTGAAAATCCCAAGAGATCAGACCTTTCTGAAATAATCAAACCGGCCCATCTAGACGTCCACTCCACGGCAAAAGTCCTAGAGTTCATACGGTTTCCTCATTCTCACACATCATGTATGATGTGAACATCAACTAAAGCTGCATGATTTTATGTCATGTGATAGGCTGCATGAGGAATTCATCAAAACCTTCTGACCAATCAGAATCAAGGATTTAACAGCGCTGTGGAATAAAGTGCTTAGACGACACTATAATATTGCGCATATAGAAAATCTACAGCTCTCTGTATCTCACCTTGCGCTGGAGTCGAACTTAAAGCGCGTACTCTTTTTTTTGAAGCTTTGCTCAGTCTGGGGTCCTGCTGATAAGTAACAATCAGTCGTGGAGTTGCAAATCACTGCCATGCCTCCGGGCAGCTTCTCTTTCAGTTAGCCGTGTATTTCTTCACTACTCTTCTGCATATTTTGCTGCATGGCCTCTTCTCCCACAGCCTTATGAAAAATGCATGCTCCCCCCAGACGGCATGGCTCTGCGCTATGCTACGCTACGCTGTGCTGTGATGTGAATTGTCGTACACTTTATCTGGACCGACTCGCAGGGATTTTTGGCTTGTGGGTACATGCCGAGACGAACAGTTCTCTGAAGTCCCAATCAGCATGCAGCATGGTGGGGATACATGCCACTGCACTCAACATCATAGAAACAAAGCGCTTCTGTTTGTCAAACATCTGTGGAGTGCTCAGGGGGTTGGGGGGGGGGGCACGCTGCCTGCACATTGAGAGAAATTATAAGCTGCTCTATGTAGTTTTGTCACACAGCCTCATGTTTTACTTGAATCTCAGGGGTGTGTGTGTGTGTTAATCTCAGGTGTGCCTGTGTGTGTTAATCTCGGGTGTGTGTGTGTGTGTTGATCTCGGGTGTGTGTGTGTGTGTGTGTGTGTTGATCTCGGGTGTGTGTGTGTGTGTTGATCTCGGGTGTGTGTGTGTGTGTTGATCTCGGGTGTGTGTGTGTGTGTTGATCTCGGGTGTGTATGTGGCAGTATATGGCAGTGATGTCGCATATCCTTGAAAAGTTGATGGCATGGATTTTTTCGGATGTATTTTATTCCCCTCATCAATTTTTCTCTTTTTTCCATGTCTCTTCAGGAGCCTGGTGCCAGTCACGCAGCTGTACGTGAGCGTAGACGCCAGCACCAAGGACAGTCTGAAGCGTATAGACCGTCCTCTTTTCAAAGACTTTTGGCAGCGCTTCCTGGACAGCCTCAGAGCCCTGGGAGAGAAGGTGAGGACTGTGTCCACTACTGACGTTCACATGGGCAGATAAGTTAACTAACTGTCATTGACCCGAACATCTGGGGGCAGTGGAGGGGTAATGCTCTGAACAGAATTTTCTGAACAGAAGCTTGGGGTTCAACCTTCTAGCCGGGGCACCTTTAGATCCCACTGCCGGGCTTTAAACAAAGACTCTTAACCCTCTCTGCTCCGGGGGCTGTATCATAGCTCACCCTGTGCTCTGACCCCAACTTCATAACAAGCTGGAATATGTGAAGAGCAGAATTTCACTGTGCTGTAATGTATATGGGACAAAGCCTTCTTCTTCTTCTTCTTCTTCTTCTTCTTCTTCTCATCCACCTTCTTCTTCTTCTTTTTCTTCTTCTTCTTCTTCTTCTTCTTCTCATCATTCGTCTTCTCCTGCTTCTCCCCCTACTTTTCCTTCTTCTTCTTAATCATCATCATCATCATCATTGCAGCTTAAGAGCACACCTAGGTACTACAGCTATAGCTGTGTAAATCTTTTAGGCACTATGAATGCTTGTTGTCAGCGGAACTAACCCCATGCCAGGCTGCATATTTTGTAAATGATAGATGAAGACACTGAAAGCAGTTTTAAATTTTTAAAGCCATATGTCTTTAGCTCACATTTTGATTTCTGGTAGAAATAAGATTCATTTTGATTCAGTTTTATTTGTATAGCTGTCCATATGTAACAATAGACAGCAGTTTTGTAGCTATTGTAGATATTCAGGAGATACATGATACATTTTTAAATTCATCCCTTTCCATTTTGAATATCCAGTTCCAGATTTAGACTTGGGGTTCAGTCAGTGTTCAAGGGTTCAGTGGCTCAGAAGTCAGTGCAGGACCTCTTAAGAACACCAGCTTAGCATTAAGTGAGTTTCAGTCTCTTGTTTAACGAAGTCTCTTCAAGTTCTCTCTTATACTATATGAAATTTCTTGGTTTTCTTCTTCATTGGTCATTCTTTTGTTGGATTACATATGCATACAGTCTTCAGAGCTCAATAAAGGTCATTTAATTTCCTCTCATCAGTACTGCAGGCTTTCTTATTAAGTCTCTAGTGTGTACGTGACCCGTCTGCTTATCCTGACCAAAACTCCTGTAGTGTGTAGGAGACATGGGTGACTACTGAAGGATATCTTTGTAGCCACAACAGGAGGCGGGATGCCAACACCCCACATAGCTAAAGCTAAAGTCTATAAGCTGAAAAAGGTAAGCTAACTGTGCTATTACAAATTGTTTTTAATTAATTGCTAGAGGAGCAAAGTGTATTGAGTCAAGGTGTAGTGCACAGAGGTAGAGGTGTAGGGCGCAGGGCTAGAGTCGGGTGTAGAGCGCAGAGGTAGAGGTGTAGGGCGCAGGGCTAGAGTCGGGTGTAGAGCGCAGAGGTAGAGGTGTAGGGCGCAGAGCTAGAGATGAAGCACACAGAGCTAGAGGTGTAGTGCTCAGAGCTAGTGGTGTAGGGCACTTAATCAAGGTGTAGAGCACAGAATCGGAGGTGTAGGGCACCGAGTCAGAGGTGTAGGGCACTTAGCCTAGGTGCACGCCACCAAGTCTGAGGTGTAGGGCACTTAGCCGGAGGGGTAGGGCACTTAGCCGGAGGTGTAGGGCACTTAGCCGGAGGTGTTGGGCAAAGAGTCTGAGGTGTAGGGCACTGAGTCGAAGGTGTAGGGCACTTAGCCAAGGTGTAGGGGATTGGGTCGGAGGTGTAGGGCAAAGAATCGGAGGTGTAGGGCACCGAGTCGAATGTGTAGGGCACCGAGTCAGAGGTGTTGGGCACTTGGTCAAGGTGTAGGGCACCAAGACGGAGGTGTTGGACTCTTGGTCGAAGTGTAGGGCACTTGGTAGAGATGTAGAGCACCAAGTCAGAGGTGTGGAGCACTGAGTCGGAGGTGTAGGGCACTTGGTAGAGGTGTAGGGCACTTGGTAGAGGTGTAGGGCACTTGGTAGAGGTGTAGGGCACTTGGTAGAGGTGTAGGGCACTTGGTAGAGGTGTAGGGCACCGAGTCGGAGGTGTAGGGCACTTGGTCGAAGTGTAGGGCACTGAGTCAGAGGTGTTGGTGTTGGAATGGAGATGACTGCTTTTTGTCCTCTGTGTAACTGCTGTTTCTGCAGCTTTCAGGTTGTCTGCAACTTTGTCTGTGTGACTGCTAACTTCTCACTTAACTTTATCTCATCAGACTGAGAGTGAGTTATGAAATGGGCCACCTGTCAGGGGATGATCAGTTGTGTTTCCGTGAACTTATGAACTGCATATTATCGAAGCAATTATGCGGACAGGGATGTTTAAGGTCTTGGCAATGGTCCTGTTACTTTTTCTCATTGAAACTGTCATTTAATAATGTTGTCCTTGAGAGCTCCCACTTCTCTTTTGCGGTCAGGGAAGTGCTTCATCCCTGAAGGCCAAAACTGAGGATAAGGAGGAGTTTCTTCCTTCAGGTCTTTCATGCCCTCTACCAGGACAACACCTAGGATTAGTAAATACATAGGAATATAAATACAGACCATGAAATTCACATTGCAGCATCCACCCCCGGCATTCCTGTCAATACACATGGCATATCCTGTATTATAAATATTTATTGTATTTTATTATTGTGATACATCCTGCTGTGCCTGGTGTATGTGACCAATAAATTAGATTTGATTAGATTGATTGAAGCATCTTCATGATCGCCACTTTGTTGCCTGAAATCCTCACGGTCATGGGCCAGAGCCAAGGCCACTGTCTTTTTATAATGACACCAGATGCAATCTTGCATGAGAGCATTATTTTTTCAGAAGTTTAAAGTAGTAGAAATATTTAGAGTTTAATTTCCTTTAATGTACCCACTTACAGGTGATGTGAATAACACTGATTAGCTCATTACAGTGGCACCTGTCAAGCAGTGGGATACATTAAGCACCAAGTGAACAGTCAGTTCTTGTAGTCGATGTGTTGGAAGCAGGAAAAATGGGCAAACGTAGGATCTGAATGTCTTTAACAAGGGCCAAATTGTGATGGTTGGACGACTTGGTCAGTGCATCTCCAAAACAGCAGGTCTTGTGGGGTGATCCTGGTATGTGGTGGTCAGTACCTAATACAAGTGGTCCAAGGAAGGACAACCAGTGACAGGGTCATGAGAGCCCAAGGTTCATTGATACATTAGGCACCAAGTGAACCGTCGGTTCTTGTAGTCAGTGTATTGGAAGCAGGAAAAATGGGCAAGCGAAAAGATTTGCGCAACTTTGACAAGGGCCAAGTTGTGATGGGTGGATGAGTGGGTCAGGGCATCTCCAAAACAGGAGCTCTTGTGGGGTGATGCCAGTATGCAATGGTCAGTACTTACTAAAAGTGGTCAAAGTGGACAACCAGTGAACCAGCGGTAGGATCATGTAAGCCTAAGGCTCATAGATACATGTGCAGAGTGAATGCTTGCCCATCTGGTCCGATCCCACAGGAGAGCTACTGTAGCACAAGCTGTTGAAAAAGTTCATTACTGGCTATGATAGAAAGGAGTCAGAACACACAGTGCATGTCTAGCTGCAGACTACTGTGTGCCCATGCTGACGCCAATCTGCTTGTAAAAGCACCTACAATAGGTGTGTGAGCCTTGGAACTGGAACATGTAGCAATGGAAGAAGGTGGTCTGGTCTGCTGAATCATGTTGTCTTTCACATCATTTGGATGGGTTTGTGTGTGTCACTTACCTGGGGAAGAGATGGTACCAGGATAAACTATGGGATTAAGGCAGACTGACCAAGGCAGTACAGTGTGATGCTCTGCTTGGAAACTTTGAATTCATGTGGATGTTACTTGTACCACCTACCTAAACACAAGGTTTGTTACAATACATCCCTTCATGGCAACAGCAGGATAATGTTCCCTGACATACTGCAGAAACTGTTGCAATAGTGACAGTTTAAGGTGGTGACATGGGCCCCCAAATTCCCCAGATTTCAATCTGATGCATTATCTGTAGGATAATTCGGACAAGTCGGATCCATGGGATACTTAAAGGATCTGCTGCTAATGTCTTGGTGCTAGATACCACAGCTCACCTTCAGAGGTCTTGTGGAGTACATGCCTTGACAGATCAGAGCTGTTTTGGTGGCACAAGTAGAACATTAGGCAGCTGGTTTTATAGCATGCCTCTACTTTTTTCAGATATATGCACTGGAAATACACTATGTTGGCAAAAGTTTTGGGACACCCCTTGAGGTCAGGGCTCTGTGCAGGCCAGTCAAGTTCCTCTACATGAAACTCTTTATTTTGTGTTTATTGACCTTAATTTGTACACTGGTGTGCAGTCATGTTGCAACAGGAAGGGGTCATCCCCAAACAGTTCCCACAAAGTTGGGAGCATAAAATTGTCCAAAATGTCTTGGTATGAAGCTGAAGCATTAAGAGTTCCTTTCACTGGAACTAAGGGGCCGAGGCCAACCCCTGAAAAACAACACAATGATTTGGAGGGGTGTCCCAAAACTTTTGGCAATATAGTGTATTATAGAAATAACAAAAACAGGACAGTGTCTGCGGGGAAATGACGAGTCAGTGTCTAACCTGACATGTCTCTCCTTCACTGCTGCTCCAGCGTTTCAGTACATGGTTTTGCTTTCAGACGGCAATGTTCTCCACGTGCAACACTTTTTATTACCGCTTCCTTCAGCTGTCGGCACCCTCAAGCCTTTTTGCCATTAGAGCTCTATATCATGTGTACATGTATTTATTGTTCTTTAGTTGGCTGTCTGGCTTTCAGTGCTAAATTAATGTCGTCTGTGAACCTGTTTGCACGGCATTGTACCTTCAACACAGAGAGCATGATTTGTAGGCTGTTTGTAAATAGAGTGAAAATAATGTGGTTTTTCAGAAGCTTACTCCAAATTCCAGTCCAACCACTAATGCAGAACAAGGCCCATGCAAAACACATGCTCTAGACAGGAAATGCTTTTTGTTGTTGTTGTTATTATTATTATTATTATTATTATTGGATTTTTAATCATTTCTTTTAATAGAGTAAAAAGATCTGGAATAATCATATTCTATTTATACCATTGTTAAATCCTCAATTCTGATTGATCAGATGGTTGTTTTTCTAATATGTACATGTTTTACACAGGGACTTTATGAGGGACATTCCCTGTAAACAAATTTAAAACCTTTTTTTTCCAGGATGGAAGGCTTTGTGGGGTTTTCTCTAACATTACAATCTGGGTTTTTGTCTTAACTTTTAAGCAACGGTTTAAAGATTCTTTAAAGTAAGTGATAGGAGGCATCGGTTTCATTGACGTTCCACAACATTAAACAAAACTATACATAAATAAAAACTAAGCCCGGTTCGTATCTGTGACATAATAGATCAGTATCACAGCTTTTTTGTCGTCTGTCATTACTTCCCTGCACTCGGCTGCGGTTATTTTGAAAGATTTCGGCAGATCCGTGGAGACTGAGCTCGGGTAAAGTGGAAACTGTCATGCATTATTCACCTCTCTGGTAAATGTGCTGCTCTGAGTGAATGAAGTGGTAGTGAAATACACAATATGGAGCGAATGGAGCGTCAGGATTAAAGTGGGATGATTCGGAGTGTTGTAACGGACCGTTCACACCTACATAAACACAACAGCAACTGCTTTAGCTGCTTCCTCTGATACCATGTCCTCCCTCATCCCTACTCCACCTCTGTCTGAAACCTTATTTCTCTAACAAAATCTTCAGTTTTCATTAAGAAATATTTATACACAGCAATATTCAGATTTTTCATAAAGGTCAATCTTCACCAGGACAGATGCTGCTCTTAAACCTGATAATAAACCGATTAGAAATGTCTTGCTGTTTTAATGAAAAACTAGATGATATGCTGAATATTTTATGTAAGTAACATTTTATCTGTCTGTCTGTCTGTCTGTCTGTCTTTCTTTCTTTCTTTCTTTTTCTTTCTTTCTTTCTTTCTTTCTTTTGCTTGCTTTTGCTTTCTTTCTTTCTTTCGCTTGCTTTCTTTCTTTCAGTAACACGCTATTTTTTTGCTCTTATTAACTTTAAGATATAGTGAGAGCAGAAGTGTTTCTAGCTCCTGTAACCTAAATGATGCCTACATAAATAAATAAGTATCTATAAATAATGCATTTTTGAATAATAAGGATCAGCTCAGTCCAGCTTTGATAAATGATGTAATAATTGGGAGGGAATTCAGAGAGCTGAGTTTTTTTTCTTCACAGTGAATGAGATTTGGGTTGATTTGCTGAAAGGGGAAAACAGCATGGATAAACAGCATGGATGAATTTGGTCAGTGTGATCCTCCGCAGCTCAGCTTTGAACTCGCTGACTTGCTTTTCTTTAGAGTTCATTAGCAGTGCTGGAGTTCGCTGCGTCTCTGGTTTCTAACCACGTGCCTGTAAGCAGTTAGGTCTGCTGGGTGATGCCTTTAGGAGCTTCAGGAACAGGAGCATCGATTAGAGATCCAGAGATGAGATGAGAGTCTGTCTGTCTGTCTGTCTGTCTGCCTTTTATCTCTCTGTCTGTCTGTCTGGCTATCTATCTGTCTCTCTGTCTGTCTGTCTGCCTTTTATCTCTCTGTCTGTCTGGCTGGCTATCTATCTGTCTCTCTGACTGTCTGTCTGCCTTTTATCTCTTTATCTCTCTGTCTGTCTGTCTGAGTGTCTATCTATCTGTCTTTCAGGCTGTCTCTCCGTCGGGCTATCTGTTTGGTCGGTCAGTCTGTCTGTCTGTCTGGCTATCTATCTGTCTCTCTGTCTGTCTGTCTGCCTTTTGTCTATCTATCTATCTGTCTGTCTGTCTGTCTGTCTCTCTTTTTGACTATCTGTCTATCAGTCTTTACAGTATATCCATCTACACACACTATTACTGGTGGGAAATCAGAGTTGGTACTTTTTGCCTAAACTCATTGGTGGTCAGTTTTGGTCAGTAATCTCCTTTTTTTTTCTTGCCGACAGTGAGAAGTAAATAGTGATGAATCACTGCTTTGTGTATTGAAGCTGTAGTTTAGCATCTACACTCTCTCCAGTTAATTCCCAGGATCCGTTCTCAGCAGTGCAGCAGGTAGTGTCAGTCATCCCAGCTTTGTGTGGATTCAGTGTGTAGTCTGGCCTCTTCTCCATGTGGTCAGGGTTTTCTCCAAGTTCTCTGGTCTTTACTGTAAAAAATTAGGCTATGATCCATTGCCCTGAGTGTGTGAATGTGTGTGTACATGGTACACAGTGATGTACTGATGCTTTGTACAAAACACCCTTCAGGTTCAGCAGCAACTAAAGATGAAAAATGAATAAAACATTTTTTCATGCTTCATCATCTTTTTTTTGTTTATTTTACACTTTTCTCCATCTCCACTAAAGAAAACCCCTTTTTCCTCTCTGACATTTTCCCTTGAATAAATTAGAGATTACAAGAAAACAGCAACTCTCTTTCTCTCTCTCTCTCTCTCTCTCTCTCCCCCCCTCTCACTTTCTCTCCATCTCTCTCCCTCTCTCTCTCCCTTCCTCCCTCTCTCCCTTCCTCCCCCCCCCCCCTCTCTCTCTCTCTCTCTCTCTCTTTCTCTCACTCTCTTCCTCTCCATCTCTCTTCCTCCCTCCCTTCCTCCCACTCTCCCACTCTCCCTCCCTCCCTCTCTCTCTCTCTCTCTCTCACCCCCTCTCTCCCTTTCGCTCTCTCTCACCCCCTCTCTCCCTTTCACTCTCTCTACCTCTCTTTCTCCCCATCTCTCTCTCTCTCTCTCTCTCTCTCTCTCCATCTCTCTTCCTCCCTCCCTTCCTCCCACTCTCCCTCTCTCTCTCTCTCTCTCTCTCTCTCTCTCTCTCTCTCTCTCTCTCTTTCTCTCCATCTCTCTTCCTCCCTCCCTTCCTCCCACTCTCCCTCCCTCCCTCTCTCTCTCTCTCTCTCTCTCTCTCCCTCCCTCCCTCCCTCCCTCTCTCTCTCTCTCTCCCTCCCTCCCTCCCTCCCTCTCTCTCTCTCTCTCTCTCTCTCTCTCTCCCTCCCTCTCTCTCTCACTCTTTTTCTCTCCCTCTCTCCCTTTCACTCTCTCTCTACCGCTCTTTCACCCTCCCTCCCTCTCTTTCACCCCATTTCTCTCTCTCTCTCTCTCTCTCTCTCTCCCTCCCTTCCTCCCTCTCTCCCTCTCTCTCTCTCTCTCCCCCCCCCTCTTTCCCTCTCCCTGCCGTTCTCTCTCTCTCTACCTCTCTTTCACCCTCCCTCCCTCTCTTTCACCCCATCTCTCTCTCCCTCTCTCTCTCTCCCTCTCTTTCTCTTTCTCTCTCTCACCCCCTCTCTCCCTTTCACTCTCTCTCTACCTCTCTTTCACCCTCCCTCCCTCTCTCTCTTTCACCCCATCTCTCTCTCTCTCTCTCTCCTTTTGGCCAGTCTGTCATTGTTCAGCTAGGTTAATCTGACTCTGCTGAGATGTAAACTCTTTCATTTTTTGACAGCTCGAACACAGTTATTCTAAGAAATGCTAAAGAGTACAAAACAACTCCAGAATGATTGACAGGTGAAATTAACTGCCGTGGAAGCGAAGAGGTGAAAAGTAGTCACTGTCACATG
Organism: Hemibagrus wyckioides; assembly: GCF_019097595.1. Lineage (NCBI taxonomy): Eukaryota > Metazoa > Chordata > Actinopteri > Siluriformes > Bagridae > Hemibagrus > Hemibagrus wyckioides. Next base: position 24,004,933 of record NC_080726.1, read on the forward strand.
ACCTTCATTTAGAGCATCTGTGCTGATGCATTCTGGGTAATGGTACTGTGTTATGATTTTGAGAGTTGCATATTTAAGAAAAAAGAAAAGCCAACAGCAGCGCTGTCCTCTGTCACACGTAACTGTTTCAAAGCCACGTTAGAAATCAAAGCCATTAAAAGTGAAGCTTTGTATCTTCCCCTGGAGCAGCTTTACAAGGTTTATTGATGCATTAGTTGTGGTCCATCTTCTTTCCTCTTTAACCCAAAACAGTATTTCGACCTTGTGCTTCACCAAGCAGTGTATAATCATGAGTTGCATGCTCTGTCACTTTTATTGATTCTCTTTGTACGTGTGTCTTGCAGCAACAGCGCACGGTGTACCGCCTGACCCTGGTGAAGGCCTGGAACGTAGACGAACTCAAAGCCTACGCCGAGCTCATTGCCCTCGGCCAGCCAGACTTCATCGAGGTTAAGGTAAGGCACTCGCAGCATATCTGTTTCTCATGCACCTTTTTATAATCCTCAAGATCATCAAGATCGGTGACGAATGTTGCGCTCTAAGCAAAGCGGCTTTCAAATTCTTTCAGACAGAAGCACAGGGTTTTGTTCTTGCTCTGAAACACCTGAGTCCCAGCATCCCGGCCTCCAAGGCTGCAGATCATTTGGCTTGTGTTGGAAGCTGGAACTGAAACAATCCAGGAAGACAAGCGAGGTGCATCAGGTCTACTGAGACGTTGTTTGGAGAGGAAGTCATGTAGTTCATTAGCGAAAGAACCAGATAATGACCAAATCATTACATTCCCTCCATGGCCAAATAGAGGAGAAATGAATCGAGACGATCAGCGAATTAATTTCAGATTGTGAAAGATGAATTATTATGGTTTTGAGAGGAAAGAAAGTTAATGTACTGAGAAATTACTGGAATTGCTCGAAGCACTGTGATGAACTCTAATTATTATAAATGTTGTAGTGTAATTAGATTTTTTTATATTATAATATATTTTTAGCTCTTTATGTATTATTTTTAGTCGATGTTTGGCTTGTCTTTTGACTTTTGAACAAACCTGGACTGGGATAAACACCTTGTCCTGTACACATCAGCACTCTCTGGGAAAATAAACTCCTTAAATGTGAGATGCTGCACTGAAGAGATTAATTGGGAACTTATTCATTCTGATGACTGATCATAAAAACAATAATGAACGTTGTGGTTTTACTGAACAAATCCATAGCTCTTCATGAAGACCTCTTTACTAAATAGTACTTTTATATTGAGTCATTGAGAGAAAAAGCAGACCCAGCGTTTGACCCAGAGAATTTAACCAGACTCAGTTCGGTTAATATGAACCAAGTGATCTACAAGTGATCTCAGTGCTTTTGATGTTCACAATATAATTGGACCAGTGTTGGTCCTCTTTCGCATTGATATGTCCTGCTTGTTGTTCACTCCACAACTCCTTATAAACTCAGACGCTTGTCCATTTTTCCTGTTTCTAACACATCAACTTTGAGGACAAAATGTTGACTTGCTGCCTAATATATCCCACCCACTAACAGGTGCCATGATGAGGAGATCATCAGTCTTATTCACTTCACCTGCCTCTGCTCACTATCCTTTATGTTAACAGATAGTGTTCAAGTAGATGCAAAATACTGATGATTGTGAAGTCTTAGTATGGTAGCACTAGTCTTTTTGCAGTAAGTCTGTATTACAGTTGGTTGAGGATTCTGATAGCCTGCAGGTAGAAACTGTTCTTCAGCCTGCTGATTCACAATTTGATGCTCCGGTATTGCCTGCCTGATGTCAGTTTCTTGAACAGGCTGTGTTCAGGGTGACTGGGGTCCATTGTGAGGTTTTCTTTCATTAATGAAATGTTACCAACAATTTTGTCCATGTGTGTACATTACAAGGATATTCAGAGACAGGTCTGTTCTCAGTACAGTAAGTGAGTGATAAATGAGGTTTAATGCCTGTCTCCAATTATCAGAAAGTGCATTGCACTGTCCTCCTCCTCCTCCTCCTGTGACACACTATCTCCTGACCAGACACTATGAAATGTTTTGTTTTAGTAGTGATGGAAGATGGCAGCTATGTGAAGCCTTAAGGGGCCCCCAGCCTAATGATGCACACAAGTGTATCTTTGCGTTCACATCACACAAATCAACTGAATCAGAAAGAGGATCCTTAAACAATCCATACTACTGAGATGTTTAATGAACTGGAGCTACATGGCTGATCTTCATAATTGGTAATTAAAAGTCCTAGCTGCACCATATGGCTAAATATATGAACATTTAATCATCACAAGCACATTGAAGATCTCTAAAACTCTTTCCACGAAGCTGGAAACACAGAATTGTCTAGAATGTCTTTGTTTTCTGAAAAGTTCCCTTCACTGGTAGTGGCCTGTGGGTCCTTAGATGTTTCTCAGGGGTTCTACATGAATTCCTGTGGTTCATTAACAGCGGTAATGTATTTCCTCCATTTGTCTATGTCTATGATCTGCCTCACACTCGCCCGGTGGAGGCCAAATCAAAAGCTTTTGTACCCTTTTCCAGCCTGATGACCATTGCTTACACTTTTTCTGAGGTTCTCAGGAGTGTCCTTTGATTGAGAAACCCTGTATGGTGTCCTCCACATAAATCCTTCCTGCCCATGCATTCTTATATCTGCTATTATATCCTTTATTGACATAAGAAAACATGCAGGACAGCAGTGATGCTCTTAATCCCATTTAACAGCCATTCGACGGCCTCTCGATGCTCCACCACAAACATGCCCAGTGCATCTCGATTCCAAACTGAAGCAGCCTTTAACTTTGACACACTGTTTCCTAGCAACAACAATCGGGCAGCTTTAATGGACAGTGGGATGCGAGGATTTGTGTTTCCTGCTTCTCAATAAAACCAACAAAAGAATGCAAGAAATTCTGCTGAATATTGGGCTCCAGACGTTTGCCAATTCCAGACTGCTTTTTTTTAATAAAGTGTGAACATTATTTATGGAGAAACATCAACTCTCTTTCTCTTCTGCTTTTAGTTCGAAACAAAAATGGATGAATTAAATCTTCAGGAAATCATTAGCCTTAATAACGTCCCTTGGCTTTAAAGGCACTAATGGCAGTATACGAATTATGCACCTGCCCTCACAAGATGTTCCTGGTCTTTGGCAGGAAAGGGTAATTATTCGTAATGGTGATTTTCTTTGGTGTAATACTCAAACTGGACATTTAATTTGCTGATGTCCAGAAGCAAATCCTAACGTTTTATTCTTTATGCATGAATAAAACATGCACTAATTTTTCTCAAACTGAAGGAGATTCTTCACCATGCTGTAAGTTGAAATAGTTCATAATTGTACTTTATAAATTTTCACTGGATTTGTTTTTAATCAAATGGATATTTTTAATCTGATTATATAACACAAATCTCCAGACACAGTGGTTACTTACTATAATCTATAATATAGCCAGAGTTGGAAAAAATTACTTGCTCAATTCACCATTTCACTGTGTTTTGCTGTAGCTGCTGTACATGCTGCGATATTGTTTACAGGTAGTTACTGTTTTTTTCTTTCTTAATTTACATTATGTTTTCAGTAATTTACTGTAGGTTTTCCAGATTATTTTATAGCAATTTCCTGGCAGCAGACAACATATCATGTACAATATAATGCCTGGGTGCGTGGATGGATGGCTGTGTAGATTGGTGGATGGGTTTGTGAGTGGCTGGATGGATATGTAGATTGGATAGATGGATGGATGGATGGATGGATGGATGGATGGATGGATGGATGGATGGATGGATGGATGGATGGATTGATGGATGGATGGGTGTGTTAGATTGGTGGATGGGTGTGTGGGTGGTTGTGTGGGTGGATAGATGTATGAGTGGGTATATAGGTGTGTAGATTTATGGATGGGTGGGCATGTAGTTTGGTACATGGGTTTGTGAGTGGATGGATGGATGGATGGATGGGTGTATGAGTGGTTGAATGGATAGGTGTGTAGAATTAGTGGATGGATGGATGGATGGATGGATGGGTGTGTAGAATTGGTGGATGGGTGTGTGAGTGGATGGATGGATGTTTGTGTAGATGGATGGATGGATGGATGGATGGATGGATGGGTGTGTAGATTTGATGGATTGATGGATGGATGGGTGTGTAGATTGGTGGATGGATGGATAAATGGATGGATGGATGTGTAGCTTGATGGGTGGATGGGTGTATGGGTGGTTGGATGGATGGGTGTGTAGAATTAGTGGATGGATGGATGGATGGATGGGTGTGTAGAATTGGTGGATGGGTGTGTGAGTGGATGGATGGATGGATGGATGGGTGTGTGGATGGTCGGATGGATGGATGGATGGGTTTGTGAGTAGACAGATTTATAGTTGGGTGTGTGAGTGAATGGTTATAAGCTGCTTCTGCTGCATGGATGGTTTTCCCCAAATAAGATGTATGTGTGATGGAAGAATGCAGGATTAGACCCACACTCATATGATGCTCTAGTTTCATTCCATCTGATTATTTTAAGAGTGTGGCGTAAATTCAGTCATAATTGAAAGCGTTTGCAGATAAAAACTGAAAGTGGGCTGAATCACAGCAAGCCTTTTATTCACAGAGATGAAGAGCACAGAGTTAATGAATGTCATGGCAGTGATTGATGGAGTAGTTTGACCAAGGTGCACTCATGGAACAGCACTCCCTCCCTCCCTGTTTGATTTATCCGAGCTGCTGTTGTAGGTCATCATTATTTGTCATGGTTTCAGTATAAAATGTTTGCTGGGGCATGTCGGTTCTTCCCCTTGACTTTATTTGTGGACTATATTGTTTCTGGAGTTCAGCCCCAGTCCAGAAAACAAAGGCTGTCAAGGCTGTTCTTCTATACAGTAGGAGAAAAGCAGTATGCCGATAAAGTAAGTCTGAATTCTCAGTATTGAGATGAGGTGAGAGGTGAGAAATAGTATTCCAGTATGGAATCAATGCCCTGTGCTATCCCATAATGCAACAGGAAGAGCTGTGAATCGAAGGCATCATGTTGGCTTATTTTAAGCGTATTAAATATAGACAAGTATGACTAGTATTGGTATTAAATGTTATTCTTTCTGGTTGAAACTTGTGTAGATTTATGTTCTTTTTATTTTATTCATACATCACTTCTTAAATATGGAGACCGTAGATCAACATACTTGGATCAGGTTGTATAATTTAACTCCTCCTTCTTTAAAAATGAAAAATCTTCTAGTCTACCAAATTTCAGCCCGATCTGACTTCCAGTTCCTTTCAGATGCAAGTGTACTTCTAGGTGAATTTAATATACACATACTTCTTGTGAGCAGTTATTACAGATTATTATGCATTTATACAGCTTTAATACTTTACTGGCTTTATGTCTGCTGTTTTCGTCAGGACCGTAACTGCAAAGAGAGAGAACTCGATTATATGTTGAATTATTTCTCAGTTCTTATAGAGGTTTTGTGACCTCAGAGATTCAACTTGAGTCATAACCAGAGCAAATTGCCTTTAGATTTACTGTTGGGGTCCCGAGGCTTGTTTTCATCCCCATGTCTGAAGAAGCTTGATATTTTTCACACATTGTGACATTTTGAAAGGCGGTGTGTGAGCGCTGGTCTGCGGTATGTTTCAGAACCAATTTCACGCTTGTAAAACTTGTTTTTTTGTCCTTAACTTTTTAGATATTCTTTATCAAGCCTCGAACAAGAGCCCTTATTTGCGTGTTTCCTTTTGGCCTTGTGGCTTCATTTCACTTGTTTTAGTACATGTTGTTTTCTTCAGATGATTGTTTGGGGAAGTTTTTAGCCCTGAGATAAAAGAACTTTAATAAAATCTATTTTGTGATTAGTTTGGCAGATCACCGTCAGTGACATTTGATGTTACGGACTAATGCCAACAAAATGGCTGTACATGCAGAGCTTGAAATAAGATTGTACTTCCTGAATGTCTGGGTTTTATTTTATTTTATTTTTTTTACAGAGTGGAATGAACAGTGTGGTTGTTTCTTTCCAAACACAAGGTTAAGGTTAAACTTACAGAAGGTTTATGGACTAATACTAAGGTTGACTTGTCAATTTCACTGTACCTAGAGTACGGACCTGAGGGACACCGCGTGTTTTATGTACAGACAGATTCACTGGGAATGAATTAATCAGGCTTTGTTAATATGTAGCACTCATGTGGTTCCTTTGACTCCTGAATAAACCGAAACAATATGCTTTTGCTGTATGTGGTCTGGCTTCCTGCTGGCTGCTTCCACAGCTCATTTTTCCTGATCATTACAGCATTTGTGAATGGAATATTGTTCCTCTCATGTTTTCTCCTGCTCAATTATCCATATAGCATTTTTGTACTGCTGTGCTCTTGGCCTGCATGTGTTTTATTTCATTTATTTATTTATTTGTTTGTTTTAAATCTGTACAGCTAAAACAACCCAATTGCAGGAGGATGGGGGTGTGGTTTAGTGTGAGTGGAGGAGCTAGAGGACAATGTATGTGTGTATGTGGTTGTGAGCAGAACTAAACTGAGCAGGAAGAACTAATGAAGCTGGAAAGCTGTTATTTATTTTTTCTTAGCAAAAAGTTTTACATTGCTGACTGAGGAATGTGCCAAAGGGCACAGATACAAATGAAGAAGCTTGTGATCACTCTTTATGGTTTTTTTTCTTTTCTGTGTTGCTGTCTGTGGTTTGAATCTTCTTGGGTTCTGGAGGTACTAAGCTTTGAGCTTGTTTCAGACTTAATTTGGGAGAATCTGCGCTTTTCACTACTACACTACATAATTAACCCCTGGGTTAATGTCGTTTTTAACCCTGGGTAGAGGAACATTTCACAGGTTTAGTACAAGGTTATGAAACCTTGCTCATGGATAGCGGTGATTTTGAAGAATCCTTTATTATTGCCACACATACATTACAGCACAGCTGAATTCTTTTCTTTTCATATCCCAGCTGAGGAAGTTGGGGGTCAGATTGCAGGGGCAGCTTTTATCATAATAGCTATTATCATATCCAGCACCCTGGAGCAGAGAGGGTTAAGGGCTTTGCTCAGTGGCCCAGCAGTGGAGCTTGGCAGTGCTGGGGCTTGACCTTCCGATCAACAATCCAGAGCCTTAACCACTGCCCCAAATGGCCCCTATGGGGTTTGACCCCACAGCCTTGGAGTTATTAGCACCACACTCAAACCAGCTAACCAACTAACCGGCCTAGACCGGTTTTGCAGCATTGATCCCACATTGAAGTGCCAAACATGTAAAGTGTGAAACAATGCTGTTAGAACATTACGGCTAGATGCTAAGCAGCAGACACCCAATCAGATCTCATATCACATGTTTTGTACAGGTCACAGAACTTGCGTGTTTCATCTGTAAACAGCAGCTGCAGCATTCGAGGGGAAAGCATGTCAAATAGGGATGGAAAAGGGTGTCAAGTGCAGTGAAGAGGAGACAGATTTATTTTTACAGTTATGAAAAACTCAGAAAAGTCTGTTCAGGGCAAAATGTACGGTGGTCAGAAATAACAAAGTATTTTACGAACTGACTTAAAAATCATCAGAAGTTCGGTATCAACAAACATAAAAAGGCCAAAAAAGATTAGAAAGCTGTGAATGATGAGAATAAGAATACCTGCTCAGCTTCAGACCCTCAGATCTCTCCTTTTTCCCCCACATTGATGTACAAGCATGAGACAAGTTGTTATTTAAAGCAGCTGCACGCTGTATTTATCCAGTCATGGTTGTTGATGTCGCATTTATGCAAATAAGAAGAAGGTTAAGACAGGGATGAGGAATGTGCAGTGTGAAACGTCAGATTATGAAGTGTGAGTTTACTTTATTATGTTTACTCATGTTTATTTTATTATGTGCAAAAAAACAGACTGATGAAACAGACTGATGATCTCCTCATCATGGCACCTGTTAGTGGGTGGGATATATTAGGCAACATGTCAACATTTTGTCCTCAAAGTTGATGTTAGAAGCAGGAAAAATGGACAAGCGTAAGGATTTGAGCGAGTTTGACAAAGGACCAAATGGCTAGACCACTGGATCAGAGCATCTCCAAAACTGCAGCTCAGGTGGGGTGTGGGCGGTCTGCAGTGGTCACTATCTATTAAAAGTGTCCTTTAAGTCCTGTATGGGGGCTCCACCTAGAAACTTACAAGACCTAAATGATCTGCTGCTAACAACATGGTGCCAGATACCACAGCACACCTTCAGGGATCTAGTGGAGTCCATGCCTCGACGGGTCAGGGCTGTTTTTGGGTAGCCGGGTGTAGGTTAGTGGATAGACAGAGTTGTATGTTTTTTAGTGAAGACTGAATGAAGCGTTGAGAAATGACATTCATGAAAGAAGAAAATCTTTTGTACAAAGCAAATGATGTGCTTTTTCATAAAATCATACTAATGCCACGTCAGCCATATTGATGTTTTACAGACTGGCATCAGATGCTTCTATTATGTCTGTGAAGTACAGTGAGACACGGTTTTATTTCAGCAGCAAGAATAAAAATTTTGTCAAAAGTGTGAGGCTAGATGTGCCACTCCATTGATAAACGTCATTGCTATGGCAACCAGGAGCAGGAACACCTACAATACAGCGACCTTTTGCACTATGCCTCCTGACGTATGAGCACATGACCTTTTAGCAGTTTTTCCTCTACTGTTCTTCTTTTCACTCTGCTGCAGTTTTACAGAATCCTTCTCTTCCATTTTAGGGAGTAACCTACTGTGGCGAGAGCTCAGCCAGCAACCTGACCATGGCCAACGTGCCCTGGCATGAGGAGGTCGTCCACTTTGTGCAGCAGCTCGCCAGCCTCCTGCCCGACTACGGCATTGCCTGCGAACACGAGCACTCCAACTGCATGTTACTTGCCCATCATAAGGTGATTTTCCACAGACACACTTTCACACCCACCTCTGATCTGATGCTCTTACATTTCCATTTTTTTTTAAATGAACACTGTACATGTACTCTAGATTCTCACTGAGATTTTTCTCTGACATAGTGGCACCAAGTCGAATAGTTCCAAGAACAAATGCACAAATTACAGCCTTATTATGCATCCATCCATCATCCATCCATCAATCCATTCACCCACCCATCCATCTATCTATTCATCCATCCATCCATCTATTGACACATCCATCCATTTACCCATCCATCCATTCATTCATTTATTAATCCATCCACCCACCCATCTGTCCATCCATCCATCTTAGTCCATCCATCCATCCATCCATCAGTCCATCCACCCATATATCCCATCCATCCGTCCATCCATCCTTTCTCTAAACCACTTCTCCGACTTGGTCACAGGGAACCTGAAATCTATCCCAGGAGACTCAGGGCACAAGGCAGGGTGAAACCTGGACATCCTATCACAGAACACACACACACAAACACACATTCATACACTACAGACAGTTTAGTTATGCCAGTCAGCCTATACTGCATATCTTCAGGACTGGGGAAGGAAACAGGAGTACCTGGAGAATACCAACCCCTGGAGCACGGGGAGAACGATAATAATAATAATAATAATAATAATAATAATAATAATAATAATAATAATAATTATTATTATTACTGTTGTTATTAGTATTCTTATGTTGCTGATATAGTCCTTTTTTCCATGATGAAAAATCCTCTGTCACTGAGTTTAGGTCTTCCACCAGCTCGCAGCTGTTTCCCCTCGTCCAACTCGATCCCGTTCACAATCTGCAATCTACGCTAAATCAATTAGCGAAGCATAATGATGGCTGCAACTCGGCGTCAGCTGTCACCAGCTCAACATTTCAGTCTTCATAACGATATCTCTGAGCCAGGCAGAAGTATAGTGCACTCTCATTCTGTCACCCCTCTAGTAGTGTATTTGAAGCCCAAAGATAGGAACTCTAAATTGAACGGTGAGTCAGTGAGAGTGGAGCAGTGACTGTTCCAGTTATAGGCGGAAGGAGAGAGAGGGTGGGTGTGGGGGTGTGTGTGTACTAAGGTGTGGGTGACCTACATGAGACATTAGCAGGACAGTCTACAATCTATTAAGTCTATTATTTAATTGTGTGTCTACATGATTGTGTGAGCTGCCACCATCCTTCAGGTTTCATTGGCTCAGTTGTGCATTAGTTTTATTTATCAGATTGCAGGAATAGTCTATATTTGGTCACTCTGAACTGACACTAACACGTCCTCAAAGTTTCCTCACTGAGTGGCCATTATCCTTCATCTTCTTGTTACTGTGACCCGGAGCAGAGGTTGAGGGAATGTAACACAAAAGAGGCATATTAACTGTCATGGTTTGTCTTGCAGGCTGAACTCCTCTAAATAAAAATGGCACCACTAGAAAAAATAGACCTCAGGACCTTTAAAGCATGAGTTTACACAGTGTTTGGAGAGGAAAATCCACCCATCCATCCACCCACCCATCCATTCACCCACCCATCCATTCACCCATCCATCCATTCACCCACCCATCCATTCACCCACCTTTCCATGCATCCATCTATCTATTCATCTATCCATCCATCTATTGACACATTCATCAATCCATCCATCCATCCACCCATCCATTCAACCATCAGTCCATCCATCCATCCATCCATCCAAATAAAAATGGCCTCACTAGAAAAAATAGACACAAGCTTCAAAGCACAAGTTTATTAGAAGTGAACTTCTCCTTTAATAACTTCAATCTCAGTGAGGATTAAAAAAAAGAGCATAGAGAACTCGGGTTAGATGCTGACTCTTGAGGTGGAGAGGTGTTCGGGGTTACAGGTGAACATTACATGCTTTGATCTGATGTGCTGCTGAATTTGAAAGTTAAATGGTTCCTGTTGTATTTTCATGACATCGTGCACATGGCTTCTGTGTCTGCTTTCCCGTTGTCATGTCGAGAATCATGATGTAGATTCATATGAAAAACAGGGTGCAGGCTCATTTATTTATTTATTTAGAATTTACTTCATTTATTTGTTTGTTTATATTTATTTACTTATTTATGGTTTTAATTAATTAATATATATATATATATATATATATATATATATATATATATATATATATATATATATATATATATATATATATATATATATATATATATATATATATATATATATATATATATAATACACATACATACATACATATACAGGAGTTGGACAATGAAACTGAAACACTGGCCAATTTAGTGTTGGAGGTTTCATGGCTAAATTTGACCAGCCTGGTGGCCAATCTTCATTGATTGCACATTCCACCAGTAAGAGCAGAGTGTGACGGTTTAATTAGCAGAGTAATAGCACAGTTTTGCTTAAAATATTGCAATGCACACAACATTATGGGAGACATATCAGAGTTCAAAAGAGGACAAATTGTTGGTGCACGTCTCGCTGGCGCATCTGTGACTAAGACAGCAAGTCTTTGTGATGTATCAAGAGCCACAGTATCCAGGGTAATGTCAGCATACCACCAAGAAGGATGAACCACATCCAACAGGAGTAACTGTGGACGCAAGAGGAGCCTGTCTGAAAGGGATGTCCGGGTGCTAACCCGGATTGTATCCAAAAAACATAAAACCACAGCTGCCCAACTCACTGCAGAATTAAATGTGCACCTCAACTCTCCTGTTTCCATTAAAACTGTCCATCGGGAGCTCCACAGGGTCAATGTACATGGCCGGGCTACTATAGCCAAACCTTTGGTCACTCGTGCCAATGCCAAACATCGGTTTCAATGGTGCCAGCAGCGAAAATCTTGGGCTGTGGACAATGTGAAACATGTATTGTTCTCTGATGAGTCCACCTTCGCTGTCTTCCCCACATCCGGGAGAGTTACGGTGTGGAGAAGCCCCAAAGAAGCGTACCACCCAGACTGTTGCATGCCCAGAGTGAAGCATGGGGGTGGATCAGTGATGGTTTGGGCTGCAATATCATGGCATTCCCTAGGCCCAATACTTGTGCTAGATGGGTGCGTCACAGCCAAGGACTACCGAACCATTCTGGAGGACCATGTGCACCCAATGGTTCAAACATTGTATCCTGAAGGCGGTGCCGTGTATCAGGATGATAATGCACCAATACACACAGCAAGACTGGTGACAGAGTGGTTTGATGAACATGAAAGTGAAGTTGAACATCTCCCATGGCCTGCACAGTCACCAGATCTAAATATTATTGAGCCACTTTGGGGTGTTTTGGAGGAGCGAGTCAGGAAACATTTTCCTCCACCAGCATCACATAGTGATCTGGCCACTATTCTGCAAGAAGAATGGCTCAAAATCCGTCTGGCCACTGTGCAGGACTTGTATCCGTCATTCCCAAGACGAATTGATGCTGTATTGGCCACAAAAGGAGGCCCTACACCATACTAATGAATTATTGTGGTCTAAAACCAGGCGTTTCAGTTTCATTGTCCAACCCCTGTGTGTATATATATGTGTGTATATATATATGTGTGTGTATATATATATATATATATATATATATATATATACACATATATACACACACAGGGGTTGGACAATGAAACTATATATATATATATATATATATATATATATATATATATATATATATATATATATATATATATATAATGTTATTTTATTTATTAGTTTGTTCATATTTTGTTTGTTTTTGATTTTATTAATTTATATTTTATTTATTTATTCATTTATTTGGTTTTATTTATTTATTTGTTTGTTTATTTTTAGACATGAGGGTGTATGTAGGACAAAACAGAAGATTCATTCGACCGAATGATTATTAAATAAAACAAAATGAATTCAACGGTGTCCACGGTATGTCGTTAAAACTGTCTTTCATTGCAGTTACAGATTAAATCCATGCTAATCAGATTTGAGTCACAGTGTAAAAAAATGGAGAAAATTAAAGATCTTTCAATTTTCTCCATTTTTTTACACTGTAACTCAAATCTGATTAGCATGGATTTAATCTGTAACTGCAATGAAAGACAGTTTTAACGACGTACCGTGGACACCGTTGAATTCGAGATTAGATGCTGACCAGCAGGAACACTACTTCTAATACACCAGAAAAGATTAAACTACAAACTGATCTACCGGTCATGAGCTTTGGAATTGTGTTAAAAATTCCTGGCCTGGTCAGTAGGTCGTGATTGTAGTGGCGCCGTCGAGGTTGTGTGTTGATCATCAATACCACACCATGTGCCTTTAATTAAACATTTATTCATGAAGAAGAGCTTTATAACACAACAGTCCGGGATTCTGTACACGCAAATGAACGATGCTTTCCTTAGAACTGATGAAAAGAGTGGAATGTCTGAGGAAGCTTTAGTTAAGCGAAACTCGTCTGCCGGTGGTTTTGTCGGCTTGACTTGAATAAAAATGTCCTTCATTAGCTCCTTCCTTTCTAGTCATCCTCCCTGCGTTTATCTAGTTATTTAAATATATATAAGTGATATATAAGTTATAAGTGAGACTTTAGCTGTTAGATTAGACATGTTAGATTTCTTTCCTCTGACTGAAGCTCATTTGCATACGTCACTACTTTGATGCACTCGTTTGATGTATTTGATTAAATGTGCGGTCTCAGTCACGCTTTTCTGTTCCTCAATAGCAAATCTTTTGTGTTCGCGTCTTCGTAGCGGCGCAGTGTCACTATTTATTCGTCATGTTAATGGTTCTGTCAAGAACGACTCTCTTAGAATCAATCTTAGTCTTCTCCGAGTCACCGTTGATGCACCAGGCAAGTCCTGGTTTAAAACCCTCGAGCCGTATGGGATTGTAAGTTTGATTCATTGTATGCCATGGATGTGTGATGTTTGCTGAAGCCAAACAGAGGAAGCATGTGAGCAAAGACTGTGTGATGTCATCTCAAAGACAAGTTTAATATTTGACATAACTGGAACCGGAAATCTGCAGAGGATCGACTTGCTCACCGGATCAGGAATATGAGCTCTGTAAAGGTATCAGTCGATCCGCAGAGCTCGGATCCAAGCATCGTATCGCACATGGAAAAGTGAGATCAATGTGTCGCTAACACCTTCATCTCCCCTGCTGGTGTGGAAGTAGCTCAAGCTTTCTAGCTAGCAGAGGTGATGATCAGTCCACGGCCTCCAATAACATCAGTTCTGGCCTCACATGAACACTCATCTATTCACTGCTGGCTCTTTTTCTCCATTTTCCATTGACCCGATGGGGCTCACACAAGCAGTCCAGTCGAGTAAATTACTCTGTAATGAAAACACCGTGGCTTAGGAGGTACATTTAAAGACTCGCCACAGAGAGCATTTACAGCTGCCACAGGTGAGCATCAAGGAAGCGAGATCATGGCTGCGAAGCAAACCTTTTGAGTACAAACAGAAGGTGTGTCATTTTCTCGACATCAGGATGCCTGAGTGAAATAAGGAACACAAACAGACTTTAGTGATGCTGATAGTAAAATCATGCCGAGTGCCTCGCGTTGTGATTTAAAGGCTCGTTAACTGCGCCAAAGGATTTTCCTTTTAGTTTGGTGTAGCTAAAGCAGAACAAGCGTCTTTGTTATATAGGCAACCGGATGTCTTATTAGTTTAAAGGACATAGCCTTCTCTCATCACTCTTCAACAATAACGGTTCATCACGACAATCCGACATCCCATTAAGAAGCTAAAATCAGCCCTTTTTTTCCAGTATGTGATCTTCATGAAGAGGAAATATTTTTTCACAGAAAAGGTTCGGAGGCTAAAAGCAAAGGCTCCTTCACAGCACAGCATTATGCCACCTCTCACTGCCACCTGACGAACAACTTGCTTCACACTTAAGCGCACCTCCCGAAGCCGTGCCTCCTGGCCGCCTGCCACACAGCTTGCACGTCCATTTGAAGTAAGAGGTGTATAGCATTTTGTGAAATAGCTGTAGAAAAAATAAATGCTTTGGCTGACAAGTCCCAGATGCTACTGGTTATGCAACGATGTCTAGATTTTTTTTTTTTTGCCTCGCTGCCTGAACCCACAGCTACAGTGTGGTATTTATTTAGGTTGAAGACCAGGACGTGAATTATTCACCTCACTGCAGTGAAATATCATCAGTTCCACATCACCAATACATGTAAAATAATTACATATCTAGAGATCTTTTGGATTAATCAAATAAAATAAGCCTGGGTTGTAAATATCAGTGTTTTATATCAAGGTATATCTCTATATATTTAACTGAGATACAGTATGAGGCGATACCCTTTATAGTTATAGTGATGCAGCCTCTACTCTCCCTCTGCACGCAAACCCGGCCCCGCCCACTCGCTCTCCATTTCTCCTGCAGTATGGATGAAGACGTAGCGTCCTGCTTAGTGAAGAGAAAAACAATGGCTCTGTTATCTGGAAATGGTCCGGATTTAAAAGATGAGATGAGCAAACTTTCCAGCATTGCAGGTTTTATTTCCCCGTGATGTGCCTTATGAAGAAAAAACAGCGGTCAGTGGTGCGATATATAGCTAATGCTGTAGTCTGTTACTTAATTACTTTGTTAGAGCAAACAACAGGCCTGCTGTAACATTGTGTGTGTGTGTGTGTGTGTGTGTGTGTGTTTGGGGGTGTGTGTGGATGGGAGTGGGTGGCTGTGAGGATGAGGATATAAAAGTGTTCAGTTCAATGAAATTGTATTTGTATGGCCATTGTCTCAAAGCAGCTTTACAGAATATAAGAATATAGTACAAAAAAGTTCAAGATTAATATTAGAATTTATTTATTTGTATTAATCCCTAATAAGACTGTAGTGAGGAAAAAACTCCCTTAAATGTTAAGAGGAGGAAACCTTGAGAGGAACCAGACTCAAAAGGGAACTTCATCCTCATTTGGGTGACAGCAGAGTCAAAGGTCATTATTTTAAGATCAGTTCCGTCAGTCAGCTCTCCTTCACTTACTTTGTTTTGTGTTCTGCTCCTGAATGTCTCCTTACAGTTTAAAGTGGACGACGAGTGGTGGACGTGGATCGACTACGAGCGCTTCCACGAGCTTGTTCAGCAGTACAATGAGAGCGACGGTGCCGAGACCTTCACCGCACTGGATTACATGGCCAAGACCCCCAGCTGGGCCGTGTTCGGGGCTCGAGAGAGAGGCTTCGATCCCTCAGACACACGCTTCCTCAGGAAAAACAAGACCAAAGACATCTCCGGGTGCTGATGTCACACACACTGGGAGCTGAATCTTGTTTATTAACATCTGAAAAAGAGAAATAGCTTTTATCAAGACTTTATTAAACAGATGTCTGGTTCTGAAGGTCTCGTCGGTTTCCACATAAGAAGAGAACTTATTTTAGGTCATTACTCTTGTTTTCCAGCACAGGATCAGTGAGTCTCCAGTGTCATGTGTTCACCTTCACTTCACATGGGTTTTCTAACCATTTCTTATTCTTGTGTTTTTTGGGTTTTGTGTTTCTTGGTTTTTTTTTGTGAACACTCGCACTATACAGAGGAGTGACGTTAACACTGCGGTCTCTACATGTCTCTTTTTCTACCTTTCCCTATTACACCTGTTTCCGGTTTCTTCTTTTCTGTCAGTTTTCACCCAGAGAGAGAGTCAGTATGAGGATTACAGCTTCATTCCCTAACATACACAAGGTCTTGTTTCAGTCTGGGACGAAACTATTCCTTTATTCTCTCCGTTTAATTAAAATGACACTTCACACACTGGCTAGTACGTGTGTGTGTAAAATTAGCATAAGGCCAAGCGTGTCATGAGTTCCCAGAGTTCTTTATTAAAGCCAATACTGCTGTGACTAGCACTATACTTGTTTATTCTTCTCTTTCTTCAGTCTGTGTGCTCCCTTGCGGTTTCCTGCAGTGAATTTAGGTATTACTTTGAATTTAATTTCCATTTTTTTCTCGTCATCGTTTTGTGAGTTTTTCAGGAGTTATATTTTTTCAGCTCTTAAGCATTATGGTGTCATCTGGATTTCCGAAGCCGATCACAGAACCTAAGCGTGTCATGGTTTTCGACTTGGCTGTAACTGTATTTCCCACATCTGTTAAATTTTTTAGATTTGCTCCATAGGTGTCTGGAGTGGTGACTTTTAACTGTTTGTATCAGAAGGTGTGATGGTGCCTTATTGAATTCTGAATAAAATATATGATGGTTATTAAATGCTGTTTTTCTTTACAAAGCAATAGATACACTCTGACCTGGATAAGTGTCGCGGACAATTTTTTATTTTTCTAAGAAAATGGCCGATGGTTTGTCTAGATAAGAGTCTTCTTCCTGGGCTGGGATGGAGGTTTAGAGCGCTCTGAAGCTGCATTTAATCTGCATTTTGGAAGGTCAAACTCACGGTCACCATTGAAGTCCACTATATGGAGAAAAATCCTGAAAAGTTTTCCTCAAAAAACATCATTTCTTTACGACTGAAGAAAGAAAGACATGAACATCTTGGATGAGAAGGGGGTGAGGAAATTATCTGTAGAGTTTTGTTCTAAGTGAACTTCTCCTTTAAGTCATGTTAATGAGAAAACAAGAGAAAAAGTTCAATAATGCATGGCCTCTTAGGACTTCCATGAAAATCCAGTAATCTGATTAAGAATTCTTTCCGTCACACATCACTGAAGCATTGTGCTTTCCTGCTCTAAGGGATCAGAGGTGGACTAGTGACTTGAAATCTCAGCAGTAACACACCATAAGCCAAAGAAGAATTATTGATTTTATCTAGACTTCCTGATCTCTGTGTAAATGTTATCCTTCTTCTTCCTGAACATGACTGGCACTAAATCCTCTCTTGGCTGCATCCTCAGCCTCAGTTTATATTCCTGTGTTACTTTTCTCATAATTGAATAATTTGTTTAATTTGATATAATGTATGGGGTTGTGTTTCTAATTAATAACGTACACAATCAGCCATAACATTATGACCACCTGCCTAGTATTATGTTGGTCCCCCTTTTTGTCCATGCCTTGACAGCCCTGTCCTGTCAAGGCATGGACTCCACTAGATCCCTGAAGGTGTGCTGTGGAATCTGGCACCAAGATGTTAGCAGCAGATTCTTACAGCTTAAAGGATACTTTTGATAGATACTGACCACTGCAGACCAGGAACACCCCACAAGAGCTGCAGTTTTGGAGATGCTCTGATCCAGTAGTCTAGCCATCACAATTTGGCCCTTCATTAAACACTTACGCTTGTCCATTTTTCCTACAAAGGACTATAATAAAACAGGGATAAAAAAAAATAAAATATGAACTATGGCTTTCCACTAGTTTTTAGGATCGTGACAGTAGGAATTTGGCCATGTAGACACAAGAGCATTAGTGAGCTCACATCTGGGGTTCAGTCTGTGTTCCGGTTCATCCCAAAGGTATTCAGTGGGGTTAAGTCAGAGTCAGGGTATGGCTAGGTACACTTGATTGACTTGTTCTTCCACCCCAACCTTCACACACCATGTCTTCATGGAGCTCTGTGCTTTGTCATGTTTAAACAGTTTTGAGCTTCCAGTGAAGGGAAACTGTCCTGCTACTTTCTTCCATTGTCTCTGGGAATGCTCTTTAGTCTCTAGATTTTTGGAATAGTGTCTGTGAATGAACTATGTATGATATCCAAATGGAAAATTACAGCTTCCCCACCTCATGTGTTTATTAGGGACATTGTCCTCTTCATTCTGAGAGTACTCAGATGTCTTTTACAACTTTACGGATGTTGGGTTGGAAGATAATTATAAATAAATGGGTCGGTACAGGACCCCCCCCCCATTATTAAGGATTTGATGACCTTGATTAAAGAAGTTATTTTTCTGGAAAAGATTGGATATATACTCAACGGAAAAGCTGAATCATTTTAGAAACTATGGTCTAGACCTTTGAATTGTCTTACTATTGATCTCAAGCTGAGTATGTATCCTTAAATGCTACTCTACCCTCTACCCTTAGGATGACATTGTAATTCTAAGTTTAATCACACTGCAGTTCTTTTATCTATCTATCTATCTATCTATCTATCTATCTATCTGTCTGTCTGTCTGTCTGTCTGTCTGTCTGTCTGTCTGTCTGTCTATCTATCTATCTGTCTGTCTGTCTGTCTGTCTGTCTGTCTGTCTGTCTGTCTGTCTGTCTGTCTATTTATTCATTTAACTAATTAATTTATGTATTTATTATCTTTTTTTCACTTAGTACTAATGTTATTCATTCACTGCTTCCAATGCTGATTATTATAAAATTGCAATAAAAACAAATAAATAATAAATAAATAAATAAAATGACATTCTATACCATTGTGTACTACCAGTATTGTGGAATCACATATACTGTAAGTGTGTGATGGTCAGGTGTCCACAAACATTTGGCCATACATATAAATACACTGTATATCTCTAAATATGTTGAACATATATAACATTAAGAAAGTGATTTCTTGAGCATCCATGTCCTTCGTCACATATCTTCCTTTTTTGGCACCCCATCAATTTACATTTTTTCATATTTATAGGTTACCACAAAATGGATTTAGAATCAATGAATGAATCACACTGAAGGCCAACATACAGAGTCATAGCTGAGGAGTAGTTTTAAACTCTTATTCAGATTTTTCAGCATAGTTTCAAATACTTTTTCACTATAATTATATTCATTTCATCTCCTCAAAGTCATTACCATGCGTTCATATTTATAAAAGGTTAGAGCTGTTTTTTATTTAGTTGTCATTACAACAGAACCATCATGACAGTGTTGTATGTCGATGTTATTAATGTAACTGGACCAACAAGCTCCTGATCATGGAATGATTCAATAACGTCTTGCGACTCCTGTCTAGTGTAAAGAAATTATTTCATCATTATGCAGTGCGCTTTAGCTTGGTGTGTGCAGTTCACGAGCAGCAGCTACAGGACTAGAGGACTGCTGGGAGTTCTAGGTAATGAGAAAATACCCGCAGTGACCATTTTAATATTTTTGTCCGTCCACATAAGCTGAAGGAAGCGAAGCAGCAGGCCGTATTTGTCCCTCAGGCCTCATGTGCACTAAAGAATATTCTGAATTAATTCTTGAAAATTTTTCATTTTCCAGGAAATGTTTCACTTTCTCATTTTTATTGTCCAACCATGCCCGGTTTCCTTGAGGTATATATAGATGTGAGGTTCCACACATGTCAAATCATTTGTTGTTCATTAGCAAATAAAAATAGCTAATAAAATAATGAATTTTAAAAAATATATATATATGCATTTAAAACACAACTCGGCACAATCGAGGCCATTACAAAAAGCTCCGCGTGTCTGAAACAGTTCAGGAAATTGCATAGTTTAGTTGACTACTGTGTTTGTAAAACTTCAGCATTATACACCACTTTCATAACAACAAGCTGTTTAAAAGTGCAAATATCGAGCACTTCCTGCAGAGGCTGAACTTCACAAAAAACATCATTAGAACCTTTTAGCCATGCAAACCAGCATGTTCATTTGACAAAACAGGAAAAACACCTGATGCCCAGAGTTACACATGGAGGTGGGTCATGCTTTGGAGCTGTTTTGTGGCTAGTGACTGATGGTGCTGTGAATAATGCTTCATATCAGGGGCGTCATTTATCAAAGTGTGTGTGGAACACGTTCTAATTTCTTTTCCATAAGAACTCCCAGAACTCACTAGGAAATTTTCACGTGTGTACACATATCTATTTGTGCAACAAATCTCAATAAATCCTACACACTCTAAATTACTGTGCTTGTTTATGGCTACTTACATTTACATATCATCAATCATCTATGCATCCATCCATGGGATGGATGGATGGATGGATGCATAGATGATTGAAGGATGGATAGATGCATGTATGTTTGTATGTATGTATATCGTGGATGGATGGATGGATGTATAGAAGATGGATATATGGATGGATGGATAGATATATGCGTAGATGATTGATGGATGGATGGATGGATAGATGCATAGATGATTGATGGGTGTATAGATGATGGATGGATGGATGGATGGATGTATAGATGATGGATAGATGGATGGATAAGTAGATAGATAGATGCATAGATGACTGATGGATGAATGGATGGATAGATGAATGTATATATATATGTGTGTATGTATGTATGTATGTATGGATAGATAAAGAAATACTGATATGGTGTACAATTACCCTTATTTTTTAAGTATTCTGATTTCTTGAGGCATGGATGCTATAAATGCATTTAAGCTGTGTCATTATTTGGCTCGTGGTTAGGAAACGTTAGAGCTGTCATTGTAATTGTGGTAGAAACATAAGTGTGGCTAAATACATCAAAGTAGAAGGATTTGAGTGTGCACTGGAATGCTACTGCTGTGTTTTGTTGGCCTTCACTAAAAGTTATTGGCAAATTAAAATGCACTGGGCAAAGTCAAGTCAAGAAGCTTTTATTCTCATTTTAACCATATGCAGCTGGAGCAGTAGACAGTGAACTGAAAAAATGTTCCTCAAGGACCATGCTGCTACATAAAACACAGAGCTACATAAAACGACGCAGATCTAAGTATGATATATAATACTACATAAAGTGCATTTGTGCAAACAGTTCAAGACACACAGTACAATATAATATAATGAGTAAAGAGCAATAGTAAAGGCAGATGGATGGACTGATGGTGAGGTGGATGGATGGATGGATGGATGGAAGGATGGATGGATGCATAGATGATGGATTGATAGTTGATGGATGGATGGATGGATGGATGGAAGCATAGATGATGTATGTATGTACAGTATGCATGGATGGATGGATGGATGCATAGACTGATGAATGGATAGATAGATAGATGGATGGATAGATTATGTATGTATGTATGTATGTATGTATGTATGTATGTATGTATGTATGTATGGATAGATGATGGATGGATGGATGGATGGATGCATAGATGATGGACGGATGGATGGATAGATAGATGGAAGCGTAGACAATGTATGCATGGATGGATGGATGGCTGGATGGATGGATGCATAGATGATTGATGGATGGATGGATGGATGGATGGATAGATTATGTATGTATGTATGGATGGATGGATAGATGATGGATGGATGGATGGATTGATTATGGATGGATGGATGGATATAAATAGGGAAGAAAGACTTCCCTGAAGTCATGATTAAGAAAATGCTGACAACTTTCTATTTTCTGCATGTCTTTTGAAGAAATGGTGCCCAGAATCACTTCATCCATATTAGAATGAACAAAAACATATAGGTGTGACTTTGCCACTGTTAATTTCTCAAATCTGTGAATCCAGAGTCTCCTGACTTTCTGATGAAGTTGTTTCAGGCTGTACTGGAACAAGGAGAACTTCTAGTCTCATAAGCTTTTATCTGCACTCCACTTCTGATACACACACACTTCATCGACACCGACAATTAATTTCTCTTCTATAACTATATACTGTAAGTAAAAAAGTGCTGACTGTGTTAACAGAAACTTCACTATGAGTCATATGAATATGGGTCATTTCTGAATTCAGTATAGTTATAACTTGGTCTAATGTATCAAACTGAAGTTATTAACAATTACAACTAACTATTAGCAATTGCAGAATATTCAGGAAGAATAGCCACACCCATCTTTATGGAACTATCCATCTAAGCCCATCCTTAGGATCAGATATTAAATATTGAGGAAAACACCAAGCAGAAGTGGGACATCAGGATGGATCAGGAAGGTCCAGACAGCAGAAGAAGTCAGGATTACTATTTCTTACTAATTCTTCAGTCAGTGATCACTAATTAATTTTCGAGAGGTGTTCCTGAATAAGCTTGTGAACAGCATTACCACAAGGGGATCAGTCACTGTGAGTATAGACGTCCTGCAGAGAGAACCATGTGTACCATACCAGGTTTTTTGTGCGTGTATGTGTGTGTGTGTGTGTGTATGTGTGTGTGTTTCTATGAGGATACATTTCTGGCATGTTCAGGTGGTGATTCTGCCATCAGAGTATTCACACTCTTCCTCTCCATCTGGTCTGTGCTAAGCAGAATTGTATGTTATGCCACTGTAAGGTTTAGCATACAGGCCATGATCACAAACTTGTCTCATCTGTCACCTCACAGTTCAGCTGTGTGAACACATGGGGCAGCTTGCAAGAGAACAGTGGCTAAGCTTTACATTTCAGTGGAATGGGTGCCAAGCTGTAAGCTATCACCTGCCAAAAATATGGTTTCATTATTTCCAAAAGCATAATAAACTTAAGATAATACTAACTTGAATCCATTGTACTCACTGTGAAGTACCAATGATCTTTACAAGAACATCAGTCAAAAAAGAGTGTGCAATCACTTAATAGGCACATACATGCTTGAAAAGGAAATGCACAGGTTACTTGTTGCTTTTCCATACATTCTGGATTTTACAGTACCCCAGAACATGGTTATTAAATGGATAATACTTTAACTTACACAGAAGCTGAAACATACTGTACAAGTGGAAAACACTTGCTTGCCATTTATGCAGTTGGCATTCAAAGTAAAAAAACAGTTCAAACGTGTTATAAAAATGTCCTCCAAAACCTGAAACTTCCCACTAGACAAATTGTGCAACATGCACTGGTGGCTTAAGTGGTTAAGGCTCTGGGTTGTTGCTCAGAAGGTCGGGGTTCAAGCCCTGGTACTGCTAAGCTATCACTGTTGTATCCTTGAGCAAGGCCCTTAACCCTCACTGTTCTAGGGGTACTGTGTCATGGCTAACCCTGACTTCCAAAGCTGGGATATATAAGGAAAGATTTTCCATGTGCTGTAATGAATATGTGACAAATAAAGGCTTAGTCTTGGACCAGAACCTTCATGATGGTCCTTTGTGAACCATAGCATGGACCCAAGCCCATAAATTGCTGGGATCACAATGGCTGCAAAGGCCATGAACTATAAACATATTATTCCAGCATGATGGCTTCTCTCTAATGTACTAAAATGGTACTAGCCCCTCTGGGTGTGGGGTAGAGAAGAGATGCACTGCAAAATTGTCCCATCCTGAAGAAAACTTTAGAGTAGACTCATACTACTGGAACCTCTGAACCTAATGATGAATCCTAAGGAGCCTGTGGCCTGAGCCAGATTCTGCAAGCATGGCAGTGCCTCTGTTTTAAGAAGCTTTTGTAATGGAATGTTTTAACACAGTACTGGAGAAGCAGGAAAGGTAACGTATGCTTCCGATCTACTAGCATTGCTCGACTGGTCCCACCATCTCTCTTAAGAGGTAGGTGTACATTAAGACTTTTCTGTTCTGGTACAGAGGTGGTGGAATGAATCTAAAGTATTTCAGGATCAGAAGGTCAGCACCGTATCTTTTATCACTTAAAATGTGAAAGATGGAAGTGTTTTTATATGATAATGCACTGTAACGATGATGCTCCCTTCATAGTTGCACGGGATGGCTGAGGATTTTGTAAGTGACCAATGTGGAAAGAACTGCTGGACTATTGCTCAGTGGAGCTACAGCTGCCCCTGAGTCTAGTAGCAGTGCAATGCATTCCATCCACAATGCATGTTTTAAAACCAGAACAAAAAATCCTTTTCATTCTCTACTAACCTCACCAAAGAGTTCCAGAACTGGTCAAGTGGCATGAGGATGTGCTTTTGATAGAGACTCCCATCATAAAGGCACCTGCCAAATGCCATATACGCTTCAAATACAATGAAGCGTGCATAGGATCTGATCGGTGGTCAATAGCAAACCCTGGCAAAGTGGTTCTGTTTCCTTCACTGAAGACACTTTTGTCCCCAGGACAGCTGGCATGTGACATGGAGCCACAGCATTGAAGTTAGGATGACCGGAGCCAGCTGGCATAATTTACATCTGAGTCATTGGGGAAAGGTGATTAAGAGAGGGCTCGGTGTGTTGAGATGCATTTCCACACAGGAGATGATAATCTGACAGCTGCCTTAATGTAAACAAAATTATGTCCACAATGCCAGGTTGTCAGAGTTTTAGTGACGTCTCCCTAACTTTAGGGTTATTGGTATGTTTGGCAAGTTGCTCTCTGATCATTTCATCCTCCATTGTACCAAACTGCTGATGACTAGTCAAACCCCATGGGTCAGCCACTTACTGCAACACAGACACATCATTCTTTTGTGTATTCCCTGAACAAAATGAGCTAGTAGGTCTCTGAATCGATGTCTTTAAATGATGTAGCTTGTGACTAGTGTAAGCCATCTTCTACACTACACCCCATGCTCTTAAGAAAGTATTGCTGCAGGTCCAGAAGGTATGGCATTAGGAAAAGCAGAAAAGTCTGAAAAGCCAGAAGTATACTTACCAGCATCTGCTCAGTTGAAAAATTCGTGGTCACAAGTTTCAGCCCACAATTTTTTGACAATTGCTTTCATTTGACCATTTTTTCTTTCCTGTGCAGCTGCCACAAGCTTAAGTATCAGAGCTGCGGGTTTAGCGAAGCCTTCAGCAAACCCCAGGAAAGATCTCTTTGATCCCCACCACCTGTCACTTCTCAGGGTCAAATGACACACCTTGTGCAAAAAGCCAGTGACTTTTTGACATTTACTAAAGTTCAGCTTTAACGTACATTGTTGCAGCCTTCCAAGACAACAGTGGACCAGTGCAAAAACTCAGTTTGAGGTAGGAAGGTAAGATAAGGTGCAGCATGGAAGGGCATAGTGTTGAATTCAAACAAAAGTTGTACAAAAGCTGTCTTTGTATAATTTTTTTCTGTCATAAGGACCTCACCAGCTAAATCCCATGTTCAAAATACCTTTGCTGTATCAGTATTTGGTAAAGGATAAGCGTCCTTTCTGGTTTCTGAATTGATCCATCTGTAATCCATGCACCAGTGAATTGTCCGATCCTTAATTCAATATTTTGTATTTTAGCAGATGCAGTTTCCCTTGCAGTTATGGGAATCCTTAACTATAGAGATTAGTTTTGAAATATTCAAACCAATCCATCTGGCATCAACTACCATGCCACAAGTGGACGGTGAGGTTACTTTGATGCCCTACACTGCTTTATCCCTAGGAGTGTCACATGTATAGGCTTGTGTCCTTGGTTCTCCAACATGTTCCCCTTTGTTTACTCAGCAGGACTTCAGGTTTCAGTCTGCAAAACTCTTCTCAAGGATTCCAAAGTTTTATTATTTGCATTAGGGGTATAACCTTACGGGAATGCTTCTTCGTCTTTGAAAAACTGCTTCTGTTGCCCAGTATAAATGTGTAGACTTTCAAAAAAGAAGTGAAAATCTTAACAGGATGAGTTCTGTTCATATTTTGGCCTCCCTTCCAAATAAACAGACAAAAATATAGTTTGCTATGTGTGAAACATGTATCTAACTTCCAGTGATCTACAAGCCTTCTCTACCCACTCAACAGGCATACAGTATATTTACCAGAAGATTGTGGACACTTTTGCTGTTTTGGGACATTAAGTTCAGACAAAACCTCAAGTGGTGTAACAGTAAAATGAATACATGGACCAGCAGCCCCTTCTGACCCAACAACAAGCTTAACTCTCTCAGCTTGTAACTGTTACATATATTAATGTTCCATGTCAAACCACTAAAGCAGGCTTATTTGAGATACTGTGTCTACTATAAACAAAGAGAAAGAAACAATGGTCCTCTTCACAAAAAAATCAACCCACAGTCCTCACTCACCGGTAAGGTCTTTCATCATGTGCAGCCTTCTAGCTCTTTAGAGAATGGACATGGACTCTCAATCCTCTCTATATACCTGTATCTACTCCATAGGGTTCCTTAATTTAGTCAGAAACATGCTGCTCTGAAAAATAAACCCTAACGGCTGCTTGTCAACTTAATCTTACATCATCAGCCTCAAAATGAAGCCTCACTGTAATGCAAGATCAGATCAGTAGTTATCCTTAATATTTCAAGACTTTAAATATAGAGGTACAAATGGCAGATATTGTAGATAGATGGTTCATACCTTATAGATGAGTTCCAGTAATCTGTTTACGTAGTAATTGTTTATCTAAAACAAGAAGACTAGGGTTTTTGTTATATATTATATCAAAGAATAATATAAAATGTTTCTTGATTATTCAAATGCATTATTTAAACCTTTTTATCTCTAGGAAATTTCATTAACTGAACTATATATCTGCATATTCCTGTGATGGACTGGTGACCTGACCAGGGTGTACCCCTGTCTTTCGCCAAATGTGTGCTGGGATAGGGCAGACCCCCGTGACCCTAATTAGGAATAAAGCAGGTATAGACAATGGATGGATGGATATATCTGCATATTTTCTGTTGGTTTAATATTAAAATAAAATTAAAATGCTACATGTTTCATGTAAAATAAAAACAGCTCTTTGGAACTAATATTGATGAAGAACAAGTACTTTACATAGTTTTTGCCTGCCTCATCACTCTCACATCAGAGCCCAAACGAGGCCTGGGGCAGACCTGCCTTCAAAAAACTAGATTACGTTGTTGGCACAGGTTGCTATTCTTTAGAGGAGAGTGATATGACTGGATAAATCAAGAGTCTGTGCATTGGCAGGATTTAATAGATGACACTGCACCTGCCAATCATCTATGTTGCTTATTTTCTCACTGGCAAATTCCATATAAAACATGTAAGCGCCTCTCCGTTGCTCTTCATCATTCCGCATCATCATGGATCATAATAGCCTTGTTGTACTATGTGCCTGGAGCATGCTTCACCAAGTTCTCTGTATTTGACAAACAGCGCTCCTTAGTGAGCTGGCTTGATTTGTGTGGTTGTTTGTGACTTTGAAAATGGATGAACTGTTTTTTGTTTTTATTTCCTAACATGGTTTGTCATCTAGTGCACAAAAGAAGTGCCACATTGTTATAACAGCATTATTTCTGGTCTACATCTAATGTGCTTGAGCGCACAGCTATGACCTACTTCATTAATAAGAATAAATCCTTTTCCAGTAATTTATTCATAGCAGTCTAACAGTCATGCACTATGTACTGAACTGAATCAGAGTAAAATCCTCAGCTCTCACAGGACTTTGTTTTCTGTTTTAAGACAGCAATGGATTTTCTAATAGACATGGGTGAAAAATTGACAAATTGGTGAAAAATCAAAGGCTCTTTTATGATGTGGACGGGATTATATTGGCTGTATCCAGTTGTCCTCTTATAGTGTAGCATGGCTACAGATCACCTTTATCCTATGAGACTACCTTCAGACTTTATCCTGTTGGGAGTGGACTCTTGCAGGATGACCCCACCCCATCCACAGGGCACAAGTGATCACTTAATTGTTTGATGACGATGTAAATCATTATGTTATGATCTTCACAGTCACCAGACATCAACCTGATAGACGCGTGTACTTCTGCTTGGTGATTTTTATAACTGCTGCTTAGGATGGCCTACCACTGGTATCTTAAATGCTTAAATGTCACCATGAGATTAATATCAACATGGATGGCACATAGAAACTATAAAGATAACTGTGGATGTTTGTCCTTGGATAGCTTTAGGACACATTGGACAGTGTGATACAATAGTCTTTTTAATCTGTATTAAATTCAGAAATGACTGCTAAATAATATTTAAGTTCCTGTTAACACATTTAGCACTTTTTGATCATGTAGTATACAGTTCAGTATAATTTATAATCACACTATCCGGTGTCACCTGGATGACGATGAGTTTCCTTCGGAATGCTGTGTCGTCTGCTCAATTATGCTCCTTCTTACAGGAAAACAATATCTTTGAAGAATTTTAGTCAGGTTTCAGGTCCTATCATAGCATAGAAACTGCAGTAGATAAAATCAAAAATGACTTATTTTTAGTTTCAGACCAAGGCTATATTTCGATATTAGTTTTACTTGATCTTAGCGACACTATAGATTATTACATTTTCGGAGATTGCTTACAAAATCACACAGGTATTGAGGGACAGGCATTAAAATGGTTTAGATCCTATCTGTCTGATCGATACCATTTTGTAAATCTAAATGGAGAACTATCCAGTTTAATGCCAGTGAAATACGGGGTCCCACAAGGATCAGTTTTAGGACCTCTGCAATATACATGCTTCCTTTGGGTAACATCATTAGTTTCCACTGTTATGCTGACAATACCCAGTTATATATCCCAGTCATATTATCTATACCCAGTTATACATCTCATCAAAACCAGATGAAACATCTACATAGTCTAGATTTATTCTATAATTACCTATTACTAAATCCTGATAAGACAGAGATAGTACTTATTGGTTCAAAAAAACAGTACACAGAAGCTCTCAGACTTCAACTTGCATTAAAAAAGGATGTACTATTACTATTAGCTCAACAGTGAAAGACCTTGGGTGTAATATTAGACAGCAACTTGTCTTTTGATAATCATATCGCCAATACTACTACAACAGCCTTCTTCCACCTTAGAAATATCACCAAGCTTAGAAACATCTTATCTGTATCTGATACTGAAAAGCTAGTTAATGCATTCATGACCTTCAGACTGGATGATTGTAATGCATTAGTAGGTGGTTGTCCTGAATGCGGTTCCTCTCAACGTTTCTTCCTCATGATGTCTCAGGGAGTTTTTCCTCACCACTGGCTTATCTCCTCTCTTCAATGAAACCAAGGGCAGCATGGTGGCTTAGTGGTTAGCACAGTGGTTAGTTGCCTCACAGCAAGAATGTCCTGGGATTGAGTCCTGGGTTTGAACAGGCAGGGGCCTTTCTATGTGGAGTTTACATGTTCTCCCTGTGTCTGCATTGGTTTACTCTGGGTACTCCTCCCACAGTCCAAAAACATGTACATTGGTAATTCTAAATTGCCCATAGGAGTGAGTGAGTGTGGTTGGCTGTCTCTATGTGTGGCCCTGTGATGGACTGGTGACCTGTCCAGGGTGTACCCCTGCCTTTCGCCCAATGTGTGCTGGGATAGACTCCAGCAGATCCCTGTGACCCTAACTAGGAATAAAGCGGGTATAGAAAATGGATGGATGGATAAATTTCTATAAAAACACTTTGTGCCAATGTCCATTATTTAAAGTGCTTTAAATATAAAAATGAAATGAATTGAATTGAATTGATTGAGCCCCACTGTACACCTGTAAGAGATTTTGGAAAGATTCTTCACATTCTCCAACATCTTTATTTAAACACCAACTGAAAGAATATCTTTTAAAAGAATGATGTTTATCCCCTCTAGCACATTTCCAGAGACATGCAGAATCTATACCAGTGCTCACTGATTCTAGCCATCCATCTTGCTAAGACATATTGATTTTCTTTTGCTATCGGTCTACATACAGCATACATACATATATAAAACACCAAGTCTACATTAAAGCGCCATCGTGATGAGATGAATGCTGTACAATGGCAAATAATAACTAGACAGATTTCACCCTAATCCCACAGTGTAAATAATCAGTGCTTTCATTCTGGCGTCCATTTTAGGCCCTAATTCTGAGGTCAACTAATTCTGTTTGTCTCTGTGATTGAGAATATCTGAAGAAAAATTTGGGTACATGTGCCAGTGAGTGAGTGAGTGAGTGAGTCAGCTGGTGGAAGCATTTAGAAGACACTGTGGCTGAGAAGTGAGGGGGATTCTAATTATCACATCATATCATCACACTGCTGTTCTCTGTGCTTCTGTGTCTATTAGTGACTGAGAGAATTATTCTTTGCACACTATTCTGTACAACTGGCTAAAATGCTTTTTTTTTGCTTTACTAATTGGTCAAAGCCTCTCTCTATTATGTTACATAATGCATTTATACTGACAAGCGGTTCAACACGGCAAATTTTTATATTGATGATCAAATTAGGCTAAATAATTGAATCTGAGGGTTGTGTAAAAGAGTCTGGTGATTTATGCTCCTTTATCACAGGAGCGTAAATATATACGTTCTCAGGATGAATAAGTGCTAAGAAGATCTTCAGAACCAGTGTACTACACAGGGCCAGTGTACTTCACATTTAGTGCTGATAAATGAATACACGCTGACCCACATTCAGCTTTCAGGGGAGTCTGTGGGATATGAGAACTGAGCAGTTTGCTTTGCTGGAATTAAGCAGGAATTAAATGTTTTTTTAAATGAACTTTAATCCTTCTCCACCTCTCTCTCTCTCTCTCTCTCTCTCTCTCTCTCATGAGACTTGTATACACTACAAGCTGATTAAGTACTTATGTCCTTATGGCATATCTGATAATCTTTATCACGGATTAATATATATTATTTTTTTTGCATTAAAATAAAATCAAAATGCCCCAATTAAATGTAATTGGATATATTCTAAATTCTCCATGTTCACTTGTTAGGAATGCAACCTTTGCTTTGATCTTTTCGAGGCTAAAAAGGGTTGATACCCTCTCCTAATTGACAAACAATCCAGGAAGCCATCCTAGATGGAATGCTGGTGTATCACTGGACAACACAGAGCTCACACATACATACACACTCATTCACTCACACACTGATTCACACCCATGGCCATTTTAGAGTAGCTAAGTCACCTTCCGGCATTGGGAAAGACACAAATGTACACTGGAGCTGTGATGTAACAACACTATGCCACGCTAATATAAGAATATTTCAATGCATCGTAATTGATAACCCCAGCTTAATTAATTGGCCTATTATTTAGTTTATGCAGCAGGTAACAAAAGTGCACCTGGTTTTTGTTTTTTGCACCTGGTTTTTGCACTCCTTACTCAGAGCCCTTGAAATCTTTCTCCCTCTTGTCAGGCAGAACCTGGCTACTATATGCTGGGCTATTTTACCACATGTGGTGGCATACCATTTAGTATCTACTAGCTGACTATTTAATACACTACTGTTCAAAAGTTTGGGAAATTTTTTTTGCTTCAAAAACATAAACTAATTTTGTTAACGAAAGATCTATTTCTTGCACAGAGGCCCATTATGAGCAACCATCAGTCCTTTGTTTAATCTCATTTTATGTTCACCAATTCAAGGTAATCATTTTATAAGGCTAACTGATTATTAGAAAACCCTTTTTAGTATCTGGAGCATCAGGTGTTGTGGGTTTGACACTAATACAGGCTCAAAATGGCCAGAAAAACTACTCCCTTCATATAATAGTGCAAACTGGTTCTAATATATATGATTGTACTAAATACACTATATGGACTTGTGGATGCCTGATATGTAGGCCTTCCTCAAACTGTTGCCATGAAGTTGGATGAATACAGTTGTATAGCGTTAATATTTCTCTTCACCAGACCTAAAAAGCCCACACCTGTGCACAAAGCAAGTTCTGTGAAGACATGATTTACCAAGAACTCAAGTAGTACAGAGCCCTAACATTTATTAGACACCCTTATACAAGGTGACGTACAGAAATGAAATCCATTACATTACATATTACATTTATAACTGAGCAGATCATATTTAAGAGGCTTGCACTAGCAGGGGCAGCTATAGGCAATGCTGGGATTTGAACTCACATTATTTGGCTTCCATATGGTTGACCTCACTAATGATTGTGGGCAAATCCCTTAAACGCACTCTAAAATCCAGTAGAAAGCTTGAAGAGTGGATGTTATTATAGCTATAGGGACTATAACTGGAACTGGGTGTTCAGCAAGCATGTATGGGAGAGACAATCAGGTTTCCACAAACCTTTGTGCATTAAGTGTAGTATTAGACTGTGCTAGTGTATTCTGACATGTTATTTGGAAGCGTAAACCTGTGTGTGCTACTAAATCGTGTGTCTAATAGTGTTAGGTAATATTTAGTACAATGTTATGTACTGTGTTTAGTTACAGCCTGTAAATAGTACACCTATAGAGACACAGTAGGCTATTTTACACGTTGAATTTGATATACTGGATATAGATAAGATGTTATTGTACTGTGTAAGAGTGCGTGTGGTGGCGTAGTGTTTAAACCCATCATGTAGAAGGCTAGTGTAGTGTCTGAGCCATGCATGGGTTAATGTTAGCTGTGAAGGTAACCGTGGGAAAGCAGCAGAGCAGCTCGCGCGCATCAATAGAGAAACAATTAGAGCTGAACTCCTGCTCTGGCAGCGATGTTTATTGAACGGGTTTGGGGCAGTTTTCCCTCCACCAGCTGTTAGTGGTCGCCTTTCTGGTGAGGAATACTTTCCTCACTCACCTTTGGATGTCCACAGCCGTAAGCTATCACTTGAAGGAAAAAATAATAATAAAACACTCGAGCTGCCTTTCCGTGGCGGATGTGGAGATGATGGGAAGCCGCTGGTATTGATGGGAATTCGATGAAGCTGGTCGATTTCCTCTGACTGGAACTAGGACGCGTTTTTGGACTCATGCCGTCCGTGCAATCGGAATAGCCATTAAACCCACAGACGAGTGGACAGTTTTCAGGTAGAAGTGACATTTATTTATCGCTCGCGCTCTTCCTCCTTGCTCATTTGGATCGGATGTCGGGGCGGATTTGAATAAGCGCGTGACTTCCGAACACTGGATATTACTTTTAAAGGTGAGCGATAAAAAAAGTTCGAAATTAAAAAAATATATGGCTATAAAAGTTGTCTACATTTCATGTACCAGAGTTCAGTCACGCCTCTCTGGCAAACTCGTTCATTAGACAGGCTTGCACCTGTTGTGGGATTCATTTAAGGCGATTGTTTATCAGAACCATAATGATCATAATCACCTGTTCATTTCTGATTCTGGTTCATTTATTTGATACTGCATGCTTATTAACCCATTTAATTCCCTTAATTACAAAGACAAGCAATGCAAAAAACAACATGGACCTGTAACTTATAATATAACCTATAATAATAATAATAATAATAATAATAATAATATCAACCATTAATTCTATTGCCCCGACAAGACGTGATCGATGGATGTGTCAATTTGTGGTTTTTCTCTGATCTGGGGGGGGGGGGGTTGTTTAAATAAATAAATAAATAAATAAATAAATAGCACCGATCTCACTACATCGGTAAATACAGCTCACAAATCAGTCTGCTGATGAGAGCAGCTACTTATAAATTGCTGCGATCTAGAGTAAACAAAAAAAATAGGCTTGTTTAATCTTCTGTTTAAAAGTGGTATCTGAAATCTATAATATATGTTGTTTCTCTTCTCCAGAAGACACATTTTAAGACTTTAGGTTAAAGTCTAAAGAGATTTCTTTAGACCTAATGTGTCAAACAGTGAGAAAACCCATCAATTAAATCCTACATTCAGGTGACAATGTGTCTTCAGCCTGAGTGGTGATTACAGTCGACGACTTCATAGCCTTGTGGTAAGTGCAGCTGTCTGTAATGGTTATAGTGACTCAAGTGGCACAGTGTGCTGCGTAAGTGCTTTAAGGGAGCGCCTTCGCTCACAAATCACTATGGAGCAGCCCGTCTTGAGGCACTGCTGCATCTACACTATGAACCGCAGAGGATGATCTGCTACTCTCATCATCGAGCTCCTCTTATGAACTTGCAGCTACTGCATTTTCATTTAACACACTGTGGGCACGAACAAGTGACTGCCTGCTGAAATATCACCCTGGGAATTTAACCCTTGCTCCATGCTCTTTTGGGAGAGGAGCCGATCCAGGAGGCGGTCGGGCTGAGCTGCCCGTTGCCTGCTTCTTTTCTCTCCAATGGAGGGCACTGATCCGGAGAAGGGGACAGAGGAGCAGACGGAGGGAAACTGGACCGGTGGTGAGGAGGATGGGACACTGCAGTGTCCCGAGGAGTGCCATCAGAATGGGTAAGATGGAGCAGGATGCCAGAGTTGAGCTTGACGGATGCTTTCACTACGGAGCTTTTGCTGAGATGTGCTAAAAGATTTCTTGACTTGATTTACAACTTTGCTTGTTTTGTGCTGTTGTTCTTGTACAATTTAATGATTCTGTCTTCTTCATAGTCCTTATTCAGAATTTAGTAGGAATGCTGTCTCAGTCGGGTTTTTATTACTGATATTTTCTGTTCTGAGAGGATTTTTCCTCCTTAACCCTCCTTAATTTCTTTCTCCTGTGTGTGTGTGTGTTATTGAGATTTGCCTTTTACAAGCAGTTTCTGTTTGGTTTCTATCTTTTTAACATTATGTTTAGCCTGCACAAGTGCTCTCGCATGTGTCCTCATCTTGTTTGTTTCTTCTGATTGCTTTCTTCTTGAGACTCTTTAATAAAAAATAAAACTCTGCTGTATATTAGACATATTATTTATAAGAAGTCAAGAGGGAAAATAAAAACAGTCAGCACTCTTAACTATTAAAGTTTTGTCTCTAGCCGGTCTCTCTCTCTCTCTCTCTCTCTCTCTCTCTCTCTCTCTCTCTCTCTCTCACTTTTTCTTCCTTTTGCTGTCAGTTACTACTTTTACACCGAGTCACCATGTGTTTCAACAGTGCTATGTTTTATTTTAATGTGAAAGGAGTTCTCTGTGACCTTTTGTGCTTTGCAAAAAGAAAGAAACCTAAAAAATCTGAAAGGCTTTGCTCTTTAGCGGAACAGCAGTTGGATTAGTCATGCTCTTCTCAGCTCCAAGGTGTTCTCAAGACACCGCATGGGGGCTCCGCTTCAGTCTCCTCCTATCTGGACACACTGTATTAAAATACATAAATTAATGGTCATGCATTCCCAAACTACATCACACTGAATATTAAGCCTTGTATCATGCTTTTCTTTTTCTTTTTTTCTATCGATCAATAGAGTTATTGAATCGTTTATCACTTCATTTTTGCATTTTGAGCACGTTCTTATATGCAGTAAGGCAAAATGTTGTCTAGTTGCCTGCGAGCTAAACTACTTTATTATTCATCAGGTAATAAATCTTCAGCCAAAATTGGAATTTGATTGTGATCCCATGGACAACTGGGAACAGCCAGATAATTAGCTTAATTAAACGTGTCAAACTGCACTGCTCAGCTGGACTGTTATAAATCCAGTGCCATGATTTATTCTGTCCTCCAGCTCTATTTGAATAAGAAGTAGTGCATACCGTGTTGGAGTTTATGGTCAATGCACCGAGCATTAAAAAAAAAAAACGAATGGCTACAGTAAAGGTTCTTTCATGTGGAAAATAAAGACAGACCTATGATTTAAAGGCCTGACGGCTCAGTAGCTGCCAAAAAAACACTGTTATTGGCAACCATAGCAGATAATAATATATAAAAGGTAACATATAGCTAGATATTTAGTGAGTGTGGCCTTGAGGAAGTGTTATTGAAAACGCCATTTGACGCCATTGTGCTCTCTGCCTGTTATAGCCAGGTGGTGGTGAACTGGGTATAAATGAGTTTAAACGCACATACCGACATAAGGTTGAAGTAAACCTCAAATCATTAATGAATCACATATGGAGTAACAGCTGGAAAATAAGCCTAGTCATATTCTTATAATGCTATAAACCAAACGCTCATATCATTGTGTTAATAGTAATATGGATCATATTGAACTCGATATCTAAACCCAGATGCTGAGAATTTATGAAACGTAAAGCCGTCTTTCTTACCGCACCAGAAAACAGCAGCTCCATCACTAGCAGCTGATTTAATTTCACTCTCTGATTTACAATCACCTATTTCATTATGGTTCATTTGGCTTGCTGTTGGGTTCATGACTGCTGGTCCCAAAGCAGCATCCATCTTTTACAGTCAGCAGTCAGTAATCAGCCAAACGACCTTCAGTGGGCTGCACTTTAAATCTGGCCTGCTTGTATTGGCTGTGTATTTCTTCTTTATTTTACACCTGCCTGTAACCCAAGCTCATGCTGTGTATTCACACTGTGTATGGGCTCTGATCCCAAAGTGCAGTGTCTCTGGTGGAATTTCCATGCTGGGTGTCTCGGCTGTCCACGAAAAGGTTATTACGCTTTATGGATTAACTGTAGAGTTTGGTGTTCAGGAGTGAGACGCTTTAGGGACAACCTGCTGAAAAGTGAGAAGAGATACAGGCTAAGTACTTTATGAATTTTTGCTACACATAGAGGCTTTTGAGCTCCTTGGTTCATGTGTATATATTTTTGTACTCTTTGTGAAATAAAGCATAGACTGTTAGACTATCTATCTATCTATCTATCTATCTATCTATCTATCTATCTATCTATCTATCTATCTATCTATCTATCTATCTATCTATCTATCTACATAAAAATGCAGATTATTTCTGTTAATTCTGTTTCTATTTCTGTTGTGATTATGTCTTATAGTGGCACTACACATACCAACCCCTACTCAGTGACATTATTAGTAATTATTTACATTTAAATAATCAGCCTGATATCAGTAGGGTTTTGTTCATAAAAATAAATCTGGACCGAAGTGGATGCATGGGAATTTTTTTATTTTTTTGTGGGAAAAGTGGGAAAAACATTTTTTTAAGAGCAAAAATGTGCAAATCTGTTTTAAAGGTTAAACTCAATCTTTAGTAAATGATGTTTTGAATAACGTTACAGTAATGTAATCAAAATGTATTCACAATTTTTGGAAAAGATCCATTTGGATTAGTGCAAACTGTAATAGAATTGTACTAGATGTCTAATATAGAGCGTTAGGCACAAGGAGTTTTCATTTCAGAGATAGGTGAGGATGCTAATAAACATCCATCCACCTTCTATACCTGCTTTATTCCTAATTAGGGTTACGGGGATCTGCTGGAGCCTATCCCAGCACACATTAGGCAAAAGGCAAGGGTACACCCTGGACAGGTCCCCAGTCCATCACAGGGCCACACATAGACAGACAACCACACACACTCACTCCTATGGGCAATTTAGAATGATCAATCAACCTAATGTACATGTTTTTGGACTGTGGGAGGAAACTGGAGTACCCAGAGTAAACCCACACAGGCACGGGGAGAACATGCAAACGCCACACAGAAAGGCCCCTGCCTGTTCAAACCCAGGACCTTCTTGCTGTGAGGCAACAGTGCTGACCACTAAGCCACCATGCTGCCCGATAATGAACACTGAATATGGTATTATGGAATAAATGAATGAATGGATTGATTGATTGATTGATTAATTGAATGATTGATTGATGGATTGAAGGTTGAGACGATTATAAAACGTTTTTCTGTTTTTCATAAATACTGACTTTATTTTTTTTGTTGTCCATCATGGTTAGGGAGAAGATGCCCTTCCATCATGTGACGGCAGGGCTGCTGTATAAAGGCAACTATCTGAGCCGCTCTCTGTCTGAACAAAGCGATAGCGACCAGCTGGCTAGCATCTCTGCTGAGGAACTGGACGGTAAGTGAGAATCATCTCACACACACACATTCACACACACATAAACACACACACACACAGACTAATAAGCAATAGTATCTTTTATTTTCAGGAATGTTCATTGATTTCTTTCATACTGGTTTTCTTGATAGAATAATAATCAATGTGAAAATAATTTATAAGAAAAGCGTTTGACACTTGCTTATGATCGACCGATCAGACAATTTCATACGTATTATTCTCTGTCACTCAGCACATATCTTCAAGTGTATTACTTTTGTCAGCTCAGAGAGGCAATGAAATGAGATGGGCAAGATTGAATTATTAATGCACATATAGAGCACAGTGTCTCCTGTGTCTCAACGGCTGGTTAAATCAGGGGTGCTGAGCTTCCCCCAGATTATTTTTACGTAAATGCACGCAGAGCTCTTGTACTACACCATAAGGCCAAAAGTATACAGACACCTGGGTACCAAACACCACTTTCCAAAACTGTGGGAATTGGTCTGCTGCATTATTAAATCTGAAGGCTGGTGCAGAGCCATCATTCCAGTTCATTTCACATGATTACAAATGAATCTACAACACCAACCAACAAATTTGCACAAGAAGCACGACTATTTCACGCATTTCACTATAATCATGTTTACTCTGTTTCAGGTTGGAGTTTTCAGTGTAAAAGCTGTAGGAAATGTAAAACCAATTATCCACACTTAGCTTTAAACCATTTACTAAATGTTAAGTGCCTCGTTTATAGCAAAACCCTGAGTTACCCTGAATCCCTCTGCATCATCACATCTATTTGATATATATTTTAAATCTGCTTCAGCATCTGAAAAAAACCTCTAAATCCAGTGATTACAGCTGACCAGTAAAAAAACACATTCTGTGCATTAGTGTTCTGGCAAGTGTGTCTGCACAAAGGTATTAGATTTATTTTTATGTATATCTACTCATAAATATATAAATAAATGCCATGGATGAGTCAAGCTCTTGAGCGGCTGTCTGTGTCTGAGGACGATCTGAACGCAGCTCTTCCACTCCAACCTTCTAATACCATGCCTTCAAAGAGCTCGCTTTGTGCACAAGTGAATTGTCACGCTGGAACAAGGTTCGAGCTTCTTTGTTCCAGTGAAGGGAAATTATACGTGTG
This sequence comes from Hemibagrus wyckioides, assembly GCF_019097595.1. Lineage (NCBI taxonomy): Eukaryota > Metazoa > Chordata > Actinopteri > Siluriformes > Bagridae > Hemibagrus > Hemibagrus wyckioides. Next base: position 24,044,145 of record NC_080726.1, read on the forward strand.
ACGGTCAGATGTCTACAAACTTTTCTTAATATACTGTACTGTACAATATACTGGCTTCCATATCTTCTTCTTCTTCTTTGGGCTTTTCCCTTCAGGTGTAGCCACAGTGAATCATCTCTCTCCTCCTATCCCTATCTTCTGCATCCTCAACACTTTCACCCACTAGCTTCATATCCTCATTTATTCCATCCATATACCTCCTCTTTGTCCTTCCTCTTTTCCTCCTGCCTGGCAGCTCCATGTCCAACATTCTCCTACCAATATACTCACTCTCCCTCCTCTGGACATGTCCAGACCATCTTAATCTGTCCTCCCTAACTTTGTCCCCCAAACATCCAACATGAGACTGTCCCTCTGATGTACTCGTTCCTAATCCTGTCCAACCGTGTCCCTCCCAAAGAGAACCTCAACATCTTCAGCTCTGCTACCTCCAGCTCTGACTGGAGTTACACTGCCTCTAAACCATACAGCATGACTGGTCTCACCACTGTCCTGTACACCTTCCCCTTGATTCTCGCTGATATTTTTTTTATCACACAGAACTCCTAACACCTTTCTCCACCCATTCCAACCTGCCTGCACTCGATGCTGGATTCCATATCAAAATGTCAAAAAAAACGATTCCTTCAATGAAGCCAGATATTAACTTCTGTGTCATAAGACCAAGATGGCGGCGCGAGGCTCAGCGTCTCTCTGTACATTAAATCAAAATGTCTTGCCAGAAAAGAATCAAAAGAATGACACCTTTGAAAAACAAACACTTGTCCAGTGAAAAATGTCTAATAGATTCCTCATAATAAGATTAAAAAAATATATAAATATATTACTAAATAGAGATTTCTAATTATAAGATGGAAATTGTCTTGTTTTAATGGTGGACAACTCAAATTAAATTGATAAAATTTAAATAAATAAAAAAATAAAATCACCTATCAATAAAACAGGAGCATTTCAACCTTGAATTAACTTCAGAAGTCTTCATAATTTGTTTTAGTATGATCTATGTATAGGAAATAAAATAAATTATATATTTAACTATATATCAGGATATTATCTCTTGCTATAGAGCTTATGTGCTCTAATACTTTAACCCCAGCATGCACTAATAAAAATAAGTGAAATATTAATAAATAGAAAGAAATATTTAGGAGTTTTACACCTTGTATCTTTCATACACGGGCAGTTTGTTACTGTTTTAAGATGAAACTCCTTTTTGTTGTTGTTGTTGTTTTATTTCTAATGCTACAAATGTGATAAATTACAGAAGCAGAGCTAACTTCAAAACATTATATAAAATTAAACCATAACACATATGCCATCTTTCCTCTTATTGCTGTTGCACTGAGCTTCTGCTATTTGTGTGCGTTGTTCCTTACTCTATTTTTTTTTATTTTTTTTAATCTTGTAGAAATGTGCAGTGTCAGCCCCGTGTCACATTACAGCCTAGCATTCACATATTGTAAATCAGCCTTTATGGAAGAGCTGCATTTGTGAAAATGAGAGCTGCGTTCAGATCGTCCTCAGACACAGACAGCCGCTTAAGAGCTTGGCTCATCCAAGCATTTATATATATATATATATTTATGAGTAGAAATACACAAAAATAAATCTAATATCTTCGTTCAGGCACACTTGCCAGAACACTAATCCACAGAATGTTTTACTGGTCAGCTATAATCGCTGGTTTTCTATCAGAGGGACTTTTTTTTCAGATGCTGTGAAAATATATTTCAAATAGATGTGATGATGCAGAGGGATTTGCTCAGGATTTTGCTATAAACGAGGCATTTAGGAAATGGTTTAAAGCTTAGTGTGGATAATTGGTTTTAAATTTCCCATAGCTTGTACTCTGAGTAGATAAGAACTACAGACAGGAAAACTGCAACCTGGAACAGAATAAACATGATAGTATAAAAACATGTAGTGAAATACGTGATATAGATGTACTTAGCAATCCTTGTGCAAATTTGTAGATTCATTTATAATCATGTGAGAAGTTACAGGGGGACATTGCTAGCACAGGTCTTTAAAAGGGGAGAGAAAATGTGGTGTAGGTGTCAAACATCAGGGTTAAGTGTAAAAAGAACTTTCATTCAAACACAAGTATCTAGGAAATGATTATAATGCTGTATACTAGACTTTGTTGAAGTAGGTACATTGGGTTTGAACAATACTGACATTAACAATCCATACAGAAATTGGATCACTGAGTAGCTTCTGGTAAATTAGAACCATAAAGAACTCACCATGTCCGAACAAAGCTTAAACCACTGACAGGAGACGTGAACAACATTGATTATCTCATTACCCAGGCACCTGTCAGGAGTTTGGATATATTAGGCAGTAAGTGAACAGTCAGTAAAATTGATGTGTTGGAAGTAGGAAAAAGGAGGTATAAAGATTTGTGAGACTGTCACTGATCTGAGTGACAAGTGGTTACAGTGGCTGGACGACTTGGCCACCAAAACAGCAGGTCTTGTGGAGTGACCCCAGTATGCGTTGGATAGTACCTACCAAAAGTGGTACAAAGAAGGACAACTGGTGAACCAGCAACAGGGTCATGAGCACCCAAGACTCATTGAGGTATGTGGTGAGTGAAGGCTAGTCCGTCTGGTCAGATTCCAAGTTAATTATTTTATTAATAAATCCCAAGTTCCTCTTTTCATCCCTGCATTTGGGTCTGGATTTTGTACCAGTGGAAGCACCCACTTCTGATAGAGTTACTCTAGCACAGACTGCTAAAAAGGTTAGTGCTGGGTTTGATAGAAAGGGGTCAGAACACATATTGCATCTTAGATTACTGTGTATGGAGCTGTAGAGCAGTAAGAGTATCCATGCTGACTCCTGTCCACTACTGAAAGCACCAACGAATGGGCATTTTGTACATCAGGATTAGACAAAACAGCAATGGAAGAAGGTGGCCTGATAGATCATGTTTTCTTTTGGACGGCCGTGTGTGTGTGTGTGTGTGTGTGTGTGTGTGTGTGTGTGTGTTACTTATCTAGGGAAGATATGGCACCAGGATGCATTATGGAAAAAAAGAAGTGGCAGTGTGATGTTCTGGGCATCATTTTGCTGGAAAAATCTGAGTCCTGGTATTCATGTGGATGTTATTTAGACAAGAAATCACGTACCTAAGCTAATACAATGGTATTTCAGCAGCTAACATCTTGGTGCCAGATCCCACAGCACACCTTCAGAGCTCTTGTGGAGTCCATGCTTCGACGGGTCAGAACCGTTTTTGTGGCACGGGGGATTAGGCCGATGGGTTTAATGTTGTGGCAGATCAGCGTAGACTCATGGGTCAGATCCCTCATAATTATTCTACAAGTAGGGTTTCTGGAGATGTATGTCAGCTTCATTAGTTATTACACTGCTTCCTGAGTTTAGAATGAAGTTAAGGTCTGAATGTTTTGTTTAGCAATCATAATCATATCAGGGGCATTGTCTTCCAATCGCAAAAGTCACATGTCTGTTTTTATTAAATTGACTAAAAATCGAATACAAAAGAAAATCAGACAGATTCAGTGACTAAGTGGGACTGTCTAGCTGAAACTACCCAGCAGACTCTTAAGCCATGTGTGTGTGTGTGTGTGTGTGCGACGCAACTCGTCGTCATCCTGTAGTGTTCAGAGTCATTCATTACATGCTTTTGACCTTAAAATAAAGGAAGCGTTGGTGTTTTTGAACAGTATAATTTCAAACCCACTCAGTCAAGTCATTTAATCTGCCTTTTTAAAATGCCTTTCTTTCTGCACCGTCCACGAAACGTCACACAAAGAGATTTTTTTGCAGTCCAAATCGATATGATATGAAAAAAGAGAAAAGAAAAAATGATTAGAACTCCAAAGATGTTAAAGGCAGAAAACAGACTCTAGGCTGTTCAAAGAATGAGTATATATATATATATGTATATATAAGAAAATGTTTAGCTAAATTTTTACATTACCTCATTTAACTTTTTTGTCCTTAAAAGTTTTAATATAAGTTTGATATTAACTGTGACATCCTCAGAGTATTGTTCATTCGTTTGCTGATGCGGCGATTAAATTGCCACTTGATGAAGTCACCAGTCCTGCTACTGGTTGCCATAGTAACAATGTTTATCAGCGAGTGGTGCTGAAGTGAATGATTATGGAGGGAGATTTGAGGTTTGTGTAGATCATATTGTAAAAGATGAAGGAGAAGCAGTGTTGATCTTTGCCACAGATCAACGTCGCTCTACTGTCTTCACTCCCATTGGTTGTCGCTCCATATTTGCAAAAACGCAACACTGGACACGCCCACATCCAGTGGCTCATGTTGCTGGAAGTCACCAGCTCTGATTGAAACGGAACAGTCATGTGATTGGTCAGAGTCATGCAGAGTCACAGGTGTGTGTGTGTGTGTGTGTGTGTGTGTGAACGTAGCACCTACTTGGAGTTGACAGTTTATTAGGTACAACAACCAAACAGAGGTGTACTGTGTGTTAATACCACACACACACACACACACACACACACACACACTAACATGTTTCTATACAAAGTGACCTATATGCTAGGTGTATCAGATGTAAGCATTTAACCACCAGGTGGTGTTCCTAATAAACTGCATCTCAGTATCAGCATCCTCTTTGTGCGTTTTGGCTTTTTCTTTACTCCATGATCCTAATAGATTAACAGTCTTGGCATCACCAGGTTCTTTTCCCCTTTTTTAATTCAATTCAGTTAAAAAATGAATAATTTATCCCCAAGGGGCAATGTAAGATTTAAGGCACACAGAGTTTGTTTGTGTGTGTGTGTGTGTGTTATACAGTATGTGTGTGTGTTATACAGTATGTGTGTGTGTTTGTGTGTGTGTTATACAGTATGTATGTGTATGCTATACAGTATATGTTTGTGTGTGTTATACAATGTGTGTGTATGCTGTACAGTATGTGTGTGTGTGTTATACAGTATGTATGTGTATGCTATACAGTATATGTGTGTGTGTTATACAGTATATGTGTGTGTGTTATACAGTATGTATGTGTATGCTATACAGTATATGTGTGTGTGTTATACAGTATATGTGTGTGTGTTATACAGTATGTGTGTGTGTGTGTGTGTGTGTGTTATACAGTATGTGTGTGTGTTATACAGTATATGTGTGTGTGTTATACAGTATATGTGTGTTTGTTATACAGGATATGTGTGTTTGTTATACAGTGTGTGTGTGTGTTATACAGTATGTGTGTGTGTTATACAGTATATGTGTGTGTGTTATACAGTATATGTGTGTGTGTTATACAGTATGTGTGTGTGTGTGTGTGTGTTATACAGTATGTGTGTGTGTTATACAGTATATGTGTGTGTGTTATACAGTATATGTGTGTTTGTTATACAGGATATGTGTGTTTGTTATACAGTGTGTGTGTGTGTTATACAGTATGTGTGTGTGTTATACAGTATGTGTGTGTGTGTTATACAGTATGTGTGTGTGTGTTATACAGTATATGTGTGTGTGTTATACAGTATATGTGTGTGTGTTATACAGTATGTGTGTGTGTGTTATACAGTATGTGTGTGTGTGTTATACAGTATATGTGTGTGTGTTATACAGTATATGTGTGTGTGTTATACAGTATGTGTGTGTGTGTTACACAGTATGTGTGTGTGTTATACAGTATGTGTGTGTGTGTTATACAGTATGTGTGTGTTTATACAGTATGTGTGTGTTATACAGTATGTTTGTGTTATACAGTATGTGTGTGTGTTATACAGTATGTGTGTGTGTGTGTTATACAGTATGTGTGTTATACAATATGTGTGTGTTATACAGTATATGTGTGTGTGTTATACAGTATATGTGTGTGTGTTATACAGTATGTGTGTGTGTGTTATACAGTATGTGTGTGTTTATACAGTATGTGTGTGTTATACAGTATGTTTGTGTTATACAGTATGTGTGTGTGTTATACAGTATGTGTGTGTGTGTGTATTATACAGTATATGTGTGTTATACAATATGTGTGTGTTACACAGTATGTGTGTGTGTTATACAGTATGTGTGTGTGTGTTATACAGTATGTGTGTGTGTGTTATACAGTATGTGTGTGTTTATACAGTATGTGTGTGTTATACAGTATGTTTGTGTTATACAGTATGTTTGTGTTATACAGTATGTGTGTGTGTTATACAGTATGTGTGTGTGTGTGTGTTATACAGTATATGTGTGTTATACAATATGTGTGTGTTATACAGTATATGTGTGTGTGTTATACAGTATATGTGTGTGTGTTATACAGTATGTGTGTGTGTGTTACACAGTATGTGTGTGTGTTATACAGTATGTGTGTGTGTGTTATACAGTATGTGTGTGTTTATACAGTATGTGTGTGTTATACAGTATGTTTGTGTTATACAGTATGTGTGTGTGTTATACAGTATGTGTGTGTGTGTGTGTTATACAGTATGTGTGTGTTATACAGTATATGTGTGTGTGTTATACAGTATACAGTATGTGTGTGTTATACAGTATATGTGTGTGTTATACAGTATGTGTGTGTTATACAGTATATGTGTGTGTGTTACACAGTATGTGTGTGTGTTATACAGTATATGTGTGTGTGTTATACAGTAAACAGTATGTGTGTGTTATACAGTATATGTGTGTGTTATACAGTATGTGTGTGTTATACAGTATATGTGTGTGTGTTACACAGTATGTGTGTGTGTTATACAGTATGTGTGTGTTATACAGTATGTGTGTGTGTGTGTGTGTGTGTTATACAGTATGTGTGTGTTATACAGTATGTGTGTGTGTGTGTGTGTGTGTGTGTTATACAGTATGTGTGTGTTATACAGTATATGTGTGTTATACAGTATACAGTATGTGTGTGTTATACAGTATATGTGTGTGTTATACAGTATGTGTGTGTTATACAGTATATGTGTGTGTGTTACACAGTATGTGTGTGTTATACAGTATGTGTGTGTTATACAGTATGTGTGTGTGTTATACAGTATGTGTGTGTGTTATACAGTATACAGTATGTGTGTGTGTTATATAGTATGTGTGTGTTATACAGTATGTGTGTGTTATACAGTATATGTGTGTGTTATATAGTATGTGTGTGTTATACAGTATGTGTGTGTTATACAGTATATGTGTGTGTATTACACAGTATGTGTGTGTGTTATACAGTATACAGTATGTGTGTGTGTTATACAGTATACAGTATGTGTGTGTGTTATATAGTATGTGTGTGTTATACAGTATGTGTGTGTTATACAGTATATGTGTGTGTGTTATACAGTATGTGTGTTATACAGTATGTGTGTTATACAGTATGTGTGTGTGTGTTATACAGTATGTGTGTGTGTTATATAGTATGTGTGTGTTATACAGTATGTGTGTGTTATACAGTATATGTGTGTGTTATACAGTATGTGTGTGTTATACAGTATGTGTGTGTTATACAGTATATGTGTGTGTTTATACAGTATGTGTGTGTGTTATACAGTATGTGTGTGTTATACATTATGTGTGTGTTTATACAGTATATGTGTGTGTTATACAGTATATGTGTGTGTGTTATACAGTATGTGTGTGTTATACAGTATATGTGTGTGTTATACAGTATGTGTGTGTTATACAGTATGTGTGTGTTATACAGTATATGTGTGTGTGTTATACAGTATACAGTATGTGTGTGTGTTATATAGTATGTGTGTGTTATACAGTATGTGTGTGTTATACAGTATATGTGTGTGTGTTATACAGTATGTGTGTGTGTTATACAGTATGTGTTATACAGTATGTGTGTTATATAGTATGTGTGTGTATTATACAGTATGTGTGTGTTATACAGTATATGTGTGTGTGTTATATAGTATGTGTGTGTATTACACAGTATGTGTGTGTGTTATACAGTATGTGTGTTATACAGTATGTGTGTGTATTATACAGTATGTGTGTTATACAGTATGTGTGTTATATAGTATGTGTGTGTATTATACAGTATGTGTGTTATACAGTATGTGTGTTATATAGTATGTGTGTGTATTATACAGTATGTGTGTGTTATACAGTATATGTGTGTGTGTTATATAGTATGTGTGTGTATTATACAGTATATGTGTGTGTGTTATATAGTATGTGTGTGTATTACACAGTATGTGTGTGTGTTATACAGTATGTGTGTGTGTTATACAGTATGTGTGTGTTATACAGTATGTGTGTGTGTTATACAGTATGTGTGTTATACAGTATGTGTGTGTATTATACAGTATGTGTGTTATACAGTATGTGTGTTATATAGTATGTGTGTGTATTATACAGTATGTGTGTGTTATACAGTATATGTGTGTGTGTTATATAGTATGTGTGTGTATTACACAGTATGTGTGTGTGTTATACAGTATGTGTGTGTGTTATACAGTATGTGTGTGTTATACAGTATGTGTGTGTGTTATACAGTATGTGTGTTATACAGTATGTGTGTGTATTATACAGTATGTGTGTTATACAGTATACAGTATGTGTGTGTGTTATACAGTATGTGTGTGTGTGTTATACAATATGTGTGTGTTATACAGTATATGTGTGTGTGTTATACAGTATGTGTGTGTGTGTTATACAATATGTGTGTGTTATACAGTATATGTGTGTGTGTTATACAGTATATGTGTGTGTGTGTTATACAGTATGTGTGTGTGTTATACAGTATGTGTGTGTGTTATACAGTATGTGTGTGTTATACAGTATATGTGTGTGTTATACAGTATGTGTGTGTTATACAGTATATGTGTGTGTTCATACAGTATGTGTGTGTGTTATACAGTATGTGTGTGTTATACAGTATATGTGTGTGTGTTATACAGTATGTGTGTGTTATACAGTATATGTGTGTGTTTATACAGTATGTGTGTGTGTTATACAGTATGTGTGTGTGTTATACAGTATGTGTGTGTGTTATACAGTATATGTGTGTGTGTTATACAGTATGTGTGTGTTATACAGTATATGTGTGTGTTTATACAGTATGTGTGTGTGTTATACAGTATATGTGTGTGTGTTATACAGTATATGTGTGTGTTTATACAGTATGTGTGTGTGTTATACAGTATGTGTGTGTGTTATACAGTATGTGTGTGTTATACAGTATATGTGTGTGTTTATACAGTATGTGTGTGTGTTATACAGTATGTGTGTGTTATACAGTATGTGTGTGTTTATACAGTATGTGTGTGTTATACAGTATATGTGTGTGTGTTATACAGTATGTGTGTGTTATACAGTATATGTGTGTGTTATACAGTATGTGTGTGTGTTATACAGTATGTGTGTGTTATACAGTATATGTGTGTGTTATACAGTATGTGTGTGTGTTATACAGTATGTGTGTGTGTTATACAGTATATGTGTGTGTTTATACAGTATGTGTGTGTTATACAGTATGTGTGTGTGTGTGTGTGTTATACAGCATGTGTGTGTATGCTATACAGTATGTGTGTGTGTTATACAGTATGTGTGTGTGTATTATACAGTATGGGGTGTGTGTTATACAGTATGTGTGTGTGTATTATACAGTATGGGGTGTGTGTTATACAGTATGTGTGTGTGTTATACAGTGTGTGTGTGTGTGTGTGTGTGTGTGTGTTATACAGTATGTGTGTGTGTGTGTGTGTTATACAGGATGTATGTGTGTGTGTGTGGTTGTGTGTTATACAGTATGTGTGTGTGTTATACAGTACGTGTGTGTTATACAGTATGTGTGTGTGTTATACAGTATGTGTGTTATACAGTATACAGTATGTGTGTGTGTTATACAGTATGTGTGTGTGTGTTATATAGTATGTGTGTGTTATACAGTATGTGTGTGTTATACAGTATATGTGTGTGTATTACACAGTATGTGTGTGTGTTATACAGTATGTGTGTGTGTTATACAGTACGTGTGTGTTATACAGTATGTGTGTGTGTTATACAGTATGTGTGTGTGTTATACAGTATACAGTATGTGTGTGTGTTATACAGTATGTGTGTGTTATACAATATGTGTGTGTTATACAGTATATGTGTGTGTGTTATACAGTATATGTGTGTGTGTTACACAGTATGTGTGTGTGTTATACAGTATGTGTGTTATACAGTATGTGTGTGTTATACAGTATACAGTATGTGTGTGTGTTATACAGTATGTGTGTGTTATACAGTATATGTGTGTGTGTTACACAGTATGTGTGTGTTATACAGTATATGTGTGTGTGTTATACAGTATGTGTGTGTGTGTTATACAGCATGTGTGTTTTATACAGTATATGTGTGTGTGTTATACAGTATGTGTGTTATACAGTATATGTGTGTGTTTATACAGTATGTGTGTGTGTTATACAGTATGTCTGTGTTATACAGTATATGTGTGTGTGTTATACGGTATGTGTGTGTTATACAGTATATGTGTGTGTTTATACAGTATGTGTGTGTGTTATACAGTATGTGTGTGTGTTATACAGTATGTGTGTGTGTTATACAGTATATGTGTGTGTGTTATACAGTATGTGTGTGTTATACAGTATGTGTGTGTGTTATACAGTATATGTGTGTGTTTATACAGTATGTGTGTGTGTTATACAGTATATGTGTGTGTGTTATACAGTATATGTGTGTGTTTATACAGTATGTGTGTGTGTTATACAGTATGTGTGTGTGTTATACAGTATGTGTGTGTTATACAGTATATGTGTGTGTTTATACAGTATGTGTGTGTGTTATACAGTATGTGTGTGTTATACAGTATGTGTGTGTTTATACAGTATGTGTGTGTTATACAGTATATGTGTGTGTGTTATACAGTATGTGTGTGTGTTATACAGTATGTGTGTGTGTTATACAGTATGTGTGTGTGTTTATACAGTATGTGTGTGTTATACAGTATATGTGTGTTATACAGTATATGTGTGTGTGTTATACAGTATGTGTGTGTTTATACAGTATGTGTGTGTGTTATACAGTGTGTGTGTGTGTGTGTGTGTGTTATACAGTATATGTGTGTGTTTATACAGTATGTGTGTGTGTTATACAGTATGTGTGTGTGTTATACAGTATGTGTGTGTGTTATACAGTATGTGTGTGTGTTATACAGTATATGTGTGTGTTTATACAGTATGTGTGTGTTATACAGTATATGTGTGTTATACAGTATATGTGTGTGTGTTATACAGTATGTGTGTGTTTATACAGTATGTGTGTGTGTTATACAGTGTGTGTGTGTGTGTGTGTGTGTGTGTGTTATACAGTATGTGTGTGTGTGTGTGTGTTATACAGGATGTATGTGTGTGTGTGTGGTTGTGTGTTATACAGTATGTGTGTGTGTTATACAGTACGTGTGTGTTATACAGTATGTGTGTGTGTTATACAGTATGTGTGTTATACAGTATACAGTATGTGTGTGTGTTATACAGTATGTGTGTGTTATACAATATGTGTGTGTTATACAGTATATGTGTGTGTGTTATACAGTATATGTGTGTGTGTTACACAGTATGTGTGTGTGTTATACAGTATGTGTGTTATACAGTATGTGTGTGTTATACAGTATACAGTATGTGTGTGTGTTATACAGTATGTGTGTGTTATACAGTATATGTGTGTGTGTTACACAGTATGTGTGTGTTATACAGTATATGTGTGTGTGTTATACAGTATGTGTGTGTGTGTGTTATACAGCATGTGTGTTTTATACAGTATATGTGTGTGTGTGTTATACAGTATGTGTGTTATACAGTATATGTGTGTGTTTATACAGTATGTGTGTGTGTTATACAGTATGTGTGTGTTATACAGTATATGTGTGTGTGTTATACGGTATGTGTGTGTTATACAGTATGTGTGTGTGTTATACAGTATGTGTGTGTGTTATACAGTATGTGTGTGTTATACAGTATGTGTGTGTGTTATACAGTATACAGTATGTGTGTGTGTTATATAGTATGTGTGTGTTATACAGTATGTGTGTGTTATACAGTATACAGTATGTGTGTGTGTTATACAGTATGTGTGTGTTATACAGTATGTGTGTGTGTTATACAGTATGTGTGTGTGTTATACAGTATACAGTATGTGTGTGTGTTATACAGTATGTGTGTGTTATACAGTATGTGTGTGTGTTATACAGTATGTGTGTGTGTTATACAGTATGTGTGTGTTATACAGTATACAGTATGTGTGTGTGTTATATAGTATGTGTGTGTTATACAGTATGTGTGTGTTATACAGTATGTGTGTGTGTTATACAGTATGTGTGTGTTATACAGTATGTGTGTGTTATACAGTATGTGTGTGTGTTATACAGTATGTGTGTGTGTTATACAGTATACAGTATGTGTGTGTGTTATATAGTATGTGTGTGTTATACAGTATGTGTGTGTTATACAGTATACAGTATGTGTGTGTGTTATACAGTATACAGTATGTGTGTGTTATACAGTATACAGTATGTGTGTGTGTTATACAGTATACAGTATGTGTGTGTTATACAGTATACAGTATGTGTGTGTGTTATACAGTATACAGTATGTGTGTGTTATACAGTATGTGTGTGTGTTATACAGTATGTGTGTGTGTTATACAATATGTGTGTGTGTTATACAGTATATGTGTGTGTGTTATACAGTATATGTGTGTTTGTTATACAGTATATGTGTGTTTGTTATACAGTATGTGTGTGTGTGTTATACAGTATATGTGTGTGTGTTATACAATATGTGTGTGTGTTATACAGTATATGTGTGTGTGTTATACAGTATATGTGTGTGTGTTATACAGTATATGTGTGTTTGTTATACAGTGTGTGTGTGTTATACAGTATGTGTGTGTGTTATACAGTATATGTGTGTGTGTTATACAGTATGTGTGTGTGTGTTACACAGTATGTGTGTGTGTTATACAGTATGTGTGTGTTATACAGTATGTGTGTGTTATACAGTATGTTTGTGTTATACAGTATATGTGTGTGTGTTATACAGTATGTGTGTGTGTGTGTGTGTTATACAGTATGTGTGTGTTATACAGTATATGTGTGTGTGTTATACAGTATGTGTGTGTGTGTGTGTTATACAGTATGTGTGTGTTATACAGTATATGTGTGTTATACAGTATATGTGTGTGTTATACAGTATGTGTGTGTGTTATACAGTATGTGTGTGTTATACAGTATATGTGTGTGTGTTACACAGTATGTGTGTGTGTTATACAGTATGTGTGTGTGTTATACAGTATACAGTATGTGTGTGTGTTATATAGTATGTGTGTGTTATACAGTATACAGTATGTGTGTGTGTTATACAGTATGTGTGTGTTATACAGTATGTGTGTGTTACACAGTATGTGTGTGTGTTATACAGTATGTGTGTGTTATACAGTATACAGTATGTGTGTGTGTTATACAGTATGTGTGTGTTATACAGTATGTGTGTGTTATACAGTATGTGTGTGTGTTATACAGTATACAGTATGTGTGTGTGTTATATAGTATGTGTGTGTTATACAGTATGTGTGTGTTATACAGTATACAGTATGTGTGTGTGTTATACAGTATGTGTGTGTTATACAGTATGTGTGTGTGTTATACAGTATGTGTGTGTGTTATACAGTATACAGTATGTGTGTGTGTTATACAGTATGTGTGTGTTATACAGTATGTGTGTGTGTTATACAGTATGTGTGTGTGTTATACAGTATGTGTGTGTTATACAGTATACAGTATGTGTGTGTGTTATATAGTATGTGTGTGTTATACAGTATGTGTGTGTTATACAGTATGTGTGTGTGTTATACAGTATGTGTGTGTTATACAGTATGTGTGTGTTATACAGTATGTGTGTGTGTTATACAGTATGTGTGTGTGTTATACAGTATACAGTATGTGTGTGTGTTATATAGTATGTGTGTGTTATACAGTATGTGTGTGTTATACAGTATACAGTATGTGTGTGTGTTATACAGTATACAGTATGTGTGTGTTATATAGTATGTGTGTGTTATACAGTATACAGTATGTGTGTGTGTTATACAGTATACAGTATGTGTGTGTTATACAGTATACAGTATGTGTGTGTGTTATACAGTATACAGTATGTGTGTGTTATACAGTATACAGTATGTGTGTGTGTTATACAGTATACAGTATGTGTGTGTTATACAGTATGTGTGTGTTATACAGTATATGTGTGTGTGTTATACAGTATACAGTATGTGTGTGTGTTATATAGTATGTGTGTGTTATACAGTATGTGTGTGTTATACAGTATATGTGTGTGTGTTATACAGTATGTGTGTTATACAGTATGTGTGTTATACAGTATGTGTGTGTGTATTATACAGTATGTGTGTGTTATACAGTATGTGTGTGTGTTATACAGTATGTATGTGTGTTATACAGTATGTGTGTGTGTATTATACAGTATGTGTGTTATACAGTATGTGTGTTATATAGTATGTGTGTGTATTATACAGTATGTGTGTGTTATACAGTATATGTGTGTGTGTTATATAGTATGTGTGTGTTATACAGTATGTGTGTGTTATACAGTATATGTGTGTGTATTACACAGTATGTGTGTGTGTTATACAGTATGTGTGTGTGTTATACAGTACGTGTGTGTTATACAGTATGTGTGTGTGTTATACAGTATGTGTGTGTTATACAGTATATGTGTGTGTGTGTTATACAGTATGTGTGTGTTATACAGTATATGTGTGTGTGTTATATAGTATGTGTGTGTTATACAGTATGTGTGTGTTATACAGTATATGTGTGTGTATTACACAGTATGTGTGTGTGTTATACAGTATGTGTGTGTGTTATACAGTACGTGTGTGTTATACAGTATGTGTGTGTGTTATACAGTATGTGTGTGTGTTATACAGTATACAGTATGTGTGTGTGTTATACAGTATGTGTGTGTTATACAATATGTGTGTGTTATACAGTATATGTGTGTGTGTTATACAGTATATGTGTGTGTGTTACACAGTATGTGTGTGTGTTATACAGTATGTGTGTTATACAGTATGTGTGTGTTATACAGTATACAGTATGTGTGTGTGTTATACAGTATGTGTGTGTTATACAGTATATGTGTGTGTGTTACACAGTATGTGTGTGTTATACAGTATATGTGTGTGTGTTATACAGTATGTGTGTGTGTGTTATACAGCATGTGTGTTTTATACAGTATATGTGTGTGTGTGTTATACAGTATGTGTGTTATACAGTATATGTGTGTGTTTATACAGTATGTGTGTGTGTTATACAGTATGTGTGTGTTATACAGTATATGTGTGTGTGTTATACGGTATGTGTGTGTTATACAGTATATGTGTGTGTTTATACAGTATGTGTGTGTGTTATACAGTATGTGTGTGTGTTATACAGTATGTGTGTGTGTTATACAGTATATGTGTGTGTGTTATACAGTATGTGTGTGTTATACAGTATATGTGTGTGTTTATACAGTATGTGTGTGTGTTATACAGTATATGTGTGTGTGTTATACAGTATATGTGTGTGTTTATACAGTATGTGTGTGTGTTATACAGTATGTGTGTGTGTTATACAGTATGTGTGTGTTATACAGTATATGTGTGTGTTTATACAGTATGTGTGTGTGTTATACAGTATGTGTGTGTTATACAGTATATGTGTGTGTTATACAGTATGTGTGTGTGTTATACAGTATGTGTGTGTGTTATACAGTATATGTGTGTGTTTATACAGTATGTGTGTGTTATACAGTATGTGTGTGTGTGTGTGTGTTATACAGCATGTGTGTGTATGCTATACAGTATGTGTGTGTGTTATACAGTATGTGTGTGTGTATTATACAGTATGGGGTGTGTGTTATACAGTATGTGTGTGTGTATTATACAGTATGGGGTGTGTGTTATACAGTATGTGTGTGTGTTATACAGTGTGTGTGTGTGTGTGTGTGTGTGTGTGTTATACAGTATGTGTGTGTGTGTGTGTGTTATACAGGATGTATGTGTGTGTGTGTGGTTGTGTGTTATACAGTATGTGTGTGTGTTATACAGTACGTGTGTGTTATACAGTATGTGTGTGTGTTATACAGTATGTGTGTTATACAGTATACAGTATGTGTGTGTGTTATACAGTATGTGTGTGTGTGTTATATAGTATGTGTGTGTTATACAGTATGTGTGTGTTATACAGTATATGTGTGTGTATTACACAGTATGTGTGTGTGTTATACAGTATGTGTGTGTGTTATACAGTACGTGTGTGTTATACAGTATGTGTGTGTGTTATACAGTATGTGTGTGTGTTATACAGTATACAGTATGTGTGTGTGTTATACAGTATGTGTGTGTTATACAATATGTGTGTGTTATACAGTATATGTGTGTGTGTTATACAGTATATGTGTGTGTGTTACACAGTATGTGTGTGTGTTATACAGTATGTGTGTTATACAGTATGTGTGTGTTATACAGTATACAGTATGTGTGTGTGTTATACAGTATGTGTGTGTTATACAGTATATGTGTGTGTGTTACACAGTATGTGTGTGTTATACAGTATATGTGTGTGTGTTATACAGTATGTGTGTGTGTGTTATACAGCATGTGTGTTTTATACAGTATATGTGTGTGTGTGTTATACAGTATGTGTGTTATACAGTATATGTGTGTGTTTATACAGTATGTGTGTGTGTTATACAGTATGTCTGTGTTATACAGTATATGTGTGTGTGTTATACGGTATGTGTGTGTTATACAGTATATGTGTGTGTTTATACAGTATGTGTGTGTGTTATACAGTATGTGTGTGTGTTATACAGTATGTGTGTGTGTTATACAGTATATGTGTGTGTGTTATACAGTATGTGTGTGTTATACAGTATGTGTGTGTGTTATACAGTATATGTGTGTGTTTATACAGTCTGTGTGTGTGTTATACAGTATATGTGTGTGTGTTATACAGTATATGTGTGTGTTTATACAGTATGTGTGTGTGTTATACAGTATGTGTGTGTGTTATACAGTATGTGTGTGTTATACAGTATATGTGTGTGTTTATACAGTATGTGTGTGTGTTATACAGTATGTGTGTGTTATACAGTATGTGTGTGTTTATACAGTATGTGTGTGTTATACAGTATATGTGTGTGTGTTATACAGTATGTGTGTGTGTTATACAGTATGTGTGTGTGTTTATACAGTATGTGTGTGTTATACAGTATATGTGTGTTATACAGTATATGTGTGTGTGTTATACAGTATGTGTGTGTTTATACAGTATGTGTGTGTGTTATACAGTGTGTGTGTGTGTGTGTGTGTGTTATACAGTATATGTGTGTGTTTATACAGTATGTGTGTGTGTTATACAGTATGTGTGTGTGTTATACAGTATGTGTGTGTGTTATACAGTATGTGTGTGTGTTATACAGTATATGTGTGTGTTTATACAGTATGTGTGTGTTATACAGTATATGTGTGTTATACAGTATATGTGTGTGTGTTATACAGTATGTGTGTGTTTATACAGTATGTGTGTGTGTTATACAGTGTGTGTGTGTGTGTGTGTGTGTGTGTGTTATACAGTATGTGTGTGTGTGTGTGTGTTATACAGGATGTATGTGTGTGTGTGTGGTTGTGTGTTATACAGTATGTGTGTGTGTTATACAGTACGTGTGTGTTATACAGTATGTGTGTGTGTTATACAGTATGTGTGTTATACAGTATACAGTATGTGTGTGTGTTATACAGTATGTGTGTGTTATACAATATGTGTGTGTTATACAGTATATGTGTGTGTGTTATACAGTATATGTGTGTGTGTTACACAGTATGTGTGTGTGTTATACAGTATGTGTGTTATACAGTATGTGTGTGTTATACAGTATACAGTATGTGTGTGTGTTATACAGTATGTGTGTGTTATACAGTATATGTGTGTGTGTTACACAGTATGTGTGTGTTATACAGTATATGTGTGTGTGTTATACAGTATGTGTGTGTGTGTGTTATACAGCATGTGTGTTTTATACAGTATATGTGTGTGTGTGTTATACAGTATGTGTGTTATACAGTATATGTGTGTGTTTATACAGTATGTGTGTGTGTTATACAGTATGTGTGTGTTATACAGTATATGTGTGTGTGTTATACGGTATGTGTGTGTTATACAGTATATGTGTGTGTTTATACAGTATGTGTGTGTGTTATACAGTATGTGTGTGTGTTATACAGTATGTGTGTGTGTTATACAGTATATGTGTGTGTGTTATACAGTATGTGTGTGTTATACAGTATGTGTGTGTGTTATACAGTATATGTGTGTGTTTATACAGTATGTGTGTGTGTTATACAGTATATGTGTGTGTGTTATACAGTATATGTGTGTGTTTATACAGTATGTGTTTGTGTTATACAGTATGTGTGTGTGTTATACAGTATGTGTGTGTTATACAGTATATGTGTGTGTTTATACAGTATGTGTGTGTGTGTTATACATTATGTGTGTGTTATACAGTATGTGTGTGTTTATACAGTATGTGTGTGTTATACAGTATATGTGTGTGTGTTATACAGTATGTGTGTGTTATACAGTATATGTGTGTGTTTATACAGTATGTGTGTGTGTTATACAGTATGTGTGTGTTATACAGTATGTGTGTGTGTTATACAGTATGTGTGTGTGTTATACAGTATATGTGTGTGTTTATACAGTATGTGTGTGTTATACAGTATGTGTGTGTGTGTGTGTGTTATACAGCATGTGTGTGTATGCTATACAGTATGTGTGTGTGTTATACAGTATGTGTGTGTGTATTATACAGTATGGGGTGTGTGTTATACAGTATGTGTGTGTGTATTATACAGTATGGGGTGTGTGTTATACAGTATGTGTGTGTGTTATACAGTGTGTGTGTGTGTGTGTGTGTGTGTGTGTGTGTTATACAGTATGTGTGTGTGTGTGTGTGTTATACAGGATGTATGTGTGTGTGTGTGGTTGTGTGTTATACAGTATGTGTGTGTGTTATACAGTATGTGTGTGTGTGTTATACAGTATGTGTGTGTGTGTGTGTGTGTGTTATACAGTATGTGTGTGTGTGTGTGTGTGTGTTATACAGTATGTGTGTGTGTTATACAGTATGTGTGTGTGTATTATACAGTATGGGGTGTGTGTTATACAGTATGTGTGTGTGTTATACAGTGTGTGTGTGTGTGTTATACAGTATGTGTGTGTGTTATACAGTATGTGTGTGTGTGTGTGTTATACAGGATGTATGTGTGTGTGTGTGGTGTGTGTTATATTGATTTATCCAGATTTAGCATAGTTTTTTTTAAACAGTTGACTCTTTATTAGTATTTTTATTATTATTATTTTTTTTTTATGACATTGAGAATGTGAGTGTGTTTGTGTTTGTATGTGTAAGCCTCTTTCACCAATGCTGCATTGTTAACCCACAGCAATCAGCTCAAAAACAGGAAATCCTCTTGATTAGCGCCTGAAAATCTCTCCTGATTAGTGCTTCAGTAACGTTAATGAGATATTCAGCACGTAAAGCTGCTATTTAACAAATCAAGATATTAGTGTAAGTGAATTGTTTCACAAGTGTGCTCCAGTCTATAACCCCGGAGAAATGGACCAGAGACATCGCTTCAAACGAGAGTGCTCATTAGAAATGACTCTGATTTAGTGTGTGTTATACAGTATGTATGTGTGTGTTATACAGTATGTGTGTGTGTGTGTTATACAGTATATGGGTGTTATAGAATATGTGTGTGTGTGTTATACAGTATATGTGTGTTATACAGTATATGTGTGTGTGTGTTATACAGTATATGTGTGTGTGTTATACAGTATATGTGTGTGTGTTATACAGTATATGTGTGTGTGTTATACAGTATATGTGTGTTATACAGTATATGTGTGTGTGTTATACAGTATGTGTGTGTGTGTTATACAGTATGTGTGTGTGTGTTATACAGTATATGTGTGTGTGTTATACAGTATATGTGTGTTATACAGTATATGTGTGTGTGTTATACAGTATGTGTGTGTGTGTTATACAGTATGTGTGTGTGTGTTATACAGTATATGTGTGTGTGTTATACAGTATGTGTGTGTGTGTTATACAGTATATGTGTGTGTGTTATACAGTATGTGTGTGTGTGTTATACAGTATGTGTGTGTTATACAGTATGTGTGTGTGTGTTATACAGTATGTGTGTGTTATACAGTATATGTGTGTGTGTTATACAGTATGTGTGTGTTATACAGTATATGTGTGTGTGTTATACAGTATGTGTGTGTGTGTTATACAGTATGTGTGTGTGTTATACAGTATGTGTGTGTGTGTTATACAGTATGTGTGTGTTATACAGTATGTGTGTGTGTGTTATACAGTATGTGTGTGTGTGTGTTATACAGTATGTGTGTGTTATACAGTATGTGTGTGTGTGTTATACAGTATATGTGTGTTATACAGTATGTGTGTGTGTGTTATACAGTATATGTGTGTTATACAGTATGTGTGTGTTATACAGTATATGTGTGTGTGTTATACAGTATGTGTGTGTGTTATACAGTATGTGTGTGTGTGTTATACAGTATATGTGTGTGTGTTATACAGTATGTGTGTGTGTGTTATACAGTATGTGTGTGTGTTATACAGTATGTGTGTGTGTGTTATACAGTATGTGTGTGTGTTATACAGTATGTGTGTGTGTGTTATACAGTATGTGTGTGTGTTATACAGTATATGTGTGTGTGTTATACAGTATGTGTGTGTGTTATACAGTATATGTGTGTTATACAGTATGTGTGTGTGTGTTATACAGTATATGTGTGTTATACAGTATGTGTGTGTGTGTTATACAGTATGTGTGTGTTATACAGTATGTGTGTGTGTGTTATACAGTATGTGTGTGTTATACAGTATGTGTGTGTTATACAGTATATGTGTGTTATACAGTATATGTGTGTGTGTTATACAGTATATGTGTGTTATACAGTATATGTGTGTTATACAGTATATGTGTGTGTGTTATACAGTATATGTGTGTTATACAGTATGTGTGTGTGTGTTATACAGTATGTGTGTGTTATACAGTATGTGTGTGTGTGTTATACAGTATGTGTGTGTTATACAGTATGTGTGTGTGTGTTATACAGTATGTGTGTGTGTGTTATACAGTATGTGTGTGTGTTATACAGTATATGTGTGTGTGTTATACAGTATGTGTGTGTTATACAGTATATGTGTGTTATACAGTATATGTGTGTGTGTTATACAGTATATGTGTGTTATACAGTATGTGTGTGTGTGTTATACAGTATATGTGTGTGTGTTATACAGTATGTGTGTGTTATACAGTATATGTGTGTGTGTTATACAGTATATGTGTGTTATACAGTATATGTGTGTGTGTTATACAGTATATGTGTGTTATACAGTATGTGTGTGTGTGTTATACAGTATATGTGTGTTATACAGTATATGTGTGTTATACAGTATATGTGTGTGTGTTATACAGTATATGTGTGTTATACAGTATATGTGTGTGTGTTATACAGTATGTGTGTGTGTGTTATACAGTATATGTGTGTGTGTTATACAGTATGTGTGTGTTATACAGTGTGTGTGTGTGTTATACAGTATGTGTGTGTTATACAGTATGTGTGTGTTATACAGTATATGTGTGTTATACAGTATGTGTGTGTGTGTTATACAGTATGTGTGTGTGTTATACAGTATATGTGTGTTATACAGTATATGTGTGTTATACAGTGTGTGTGTGTTATACAGTATGTGTGTGTTATACAGTATGTGTGTGTGTGTTATACAGTATGTGTGTGTTATACAGTATGTGTGTGTGTGTTATACAGTATGTGTGTGTGTTATACAGTATATGTGTGTGTGTTATACAGTATGTGTGTGTTATACAGTATATGTGTGTTATACAGTATATGTGTGTGTGTTATACAGTATATGTGTGTTATACAGTATATGTGTGTTATACAGTATGTGTGTGTGTGTTATACAGTATATGTGTGTTATACAGTATATGTGTGTTATACAGTATATGTGTGTGTGTTATACAGTATGTGTGTGTGTGTTATACAGTATATGTGTGTGTGTTATACAGTATGTGTGTGTTATACAGTATGTGTGTGTGTGTTATACAGTATGTGTGTGTTATACAGTATGTGTGTGTGTGTTATACAGTATATGTGTGTTATACAGTATGTGTGTGTGTGTTATACAGTATGTGTGTGTGTTATACAGTATATGTGTGTTATACAGTATATGTGTGTGTGTTATACAGTATATGTGTGTTATACAGTATATGTGTGTTATACAGTATATGTGTGTGTGTTATACAGTATATGTGTGTTATACAGTATGTGTGTGTGTGTTATACAGTATGTGTGTGTTATACAGTATGTGTGTGTGTGTTATACAGTAGGTGTGTGTGTTATACAGTATGTGTGTGTGTGTTATACAGTATGTGTGTGTTATACAGTATGTGTGTGTGTGTTATACAGTATGTGTGTGTTATACAGTATGTGTGTGTGTGTTATACAGTATATGTGTGTGTGTTATACAGTATATGTGTGTTATACAGTATATGTGTGTTATACAGTATATGTGTGTGTGTTATACAGTATGTGTGTGTGTTATACAGTATATGTGTGTGTGTTATACAGTATGTGTGTGTTATACAGTATATGTGTGTTATACAGTATATGTGTGTGTGTTATACAGTATATGTGTGTTATACAGTATATGTGTGTGTGTTATACAGTATATGTGTGTTATACAGTATATGTGTGTTATACAGTATATGTGTGTGTTATACAGTATGTGTGTGTGTGTTATACAGTATATGTGTGTTATACAGTATATGTGTGTTATACAGTATGTGTGTGTGTGTTATACAGTATATGTGTGTTATACAGTATATGTGTGTGTGTTATACAGTATATGTGTGTTATACAGTATGTGTGTGTTATACAGTATATGTGTGTTATACAGTATATGTGTGTGTGTTATACAGTATGTGTGTGTGTGTTATACAGTATATGTGTGTGTGTTATACAGTATGTGTGTGTTATACAGTATGTGTGTGTGTGTTATACAGTATGTGTGTGTTATACAGTATATGTGTGTGTGTTATACAGTATGTGTGTGTTATACAGTATGTGTGTGTGTGTTATACAGTATATGTGTGTTATACAGTATGTGTGTGTGTGTTATACAGTATGTGTGTGTGTTATACAGTATATGTGTGTGTGTTATACAGTATGTGTGTGTTATACAGTATATGTGTGTTATACAGTATATGTGTGTGTGTTATACAGTATATGTGTGTTATACAGTATATGTGTGTTATACAGTATGTGTGTGTGTGTTATACAGTATATGTGTGTTATACAGTATATGTGTGTGTGTTATACAGTATATGTGTGTTATACAGTATGTGTGTGTTATACAGTATATGTGTGTTATACAGTATATGTGTGTGTGTTATACAGTATGTGTGTGTGTGTTATACAGTATATGTGTGTGTGTTATACAGTATGTGTGTGTTATACAGTATGTGTGTGTGTGTTATACAGTATGTGTGTGTTATACAGTATGTGTGTGTGTGTTATACAGTATATGTGTGTGTGTTATACAGTATGTGTGTGTTATACAGTATGTGTGTGTGTGTTATACAGTATGTGTGTGTGTTATACAGTATATGTGTGTGTGTTATACAGTATGTGTGTGTTATACAGTATATGTGTGTTATACAGTATGTGTGTGTGTGTTATACAGTATGTGTGTGTGTTATACAGTATATGTGTGTGTGTTATACAGTATGTGTGTGTTATACAGTATATGTGTGTTATACAGTATATGTGTGTGTGTTATACAGTATATGTGTGTTATACAGTATATATGTGTGTGTTATACAGTATATGTGTGTTATACAGTATATGTGTGTTATACAGTATATGTGTGTTATACAGTATGTGTGTGTTATACAGTATGTGTGTGTGTGTTATACAGTATATGTGTGTTATACAGTATATGTGTGTTATACAGTATATGTGTGTGTGTTATACAGTATATGTGTGTTATACAGTATATGTGTGTTATACAGTATGTGTGTGTGTGTTATACAGTATATGTGTGTTATACAGTATATGTGTGTTATACAGTATGTGTGTGTTATACAGTATGTGTGTGTGTGTTATACAGTATATGTGTGTTATACAGTATATGTGTGTTATACAGTATATGTGTGTTATACAGTATATGTGTGTGTGTTATACAGTATGTGTGTGTGTTATACAGTATATGTGTGTGTTTTATACAGTATGTGTGTGTTATACAGTATATGTGTGTTATACAGTATATGTGTGTGTGTTATACAGTATATGTGTGTTATACAGTATATGTGTGTGTGTTATACAGTATATGTGTGTTATACAGTATATGTGTGTTATACAGTATATGTGTGTTATACAGTATGTGTGTGTTATACAGTATGTGTGTGTGTGTTATACAGTATATGTGTGTTATACAGTATATGTGTGTTATACAGTATATGTGTGTGTGTTATACAGTATATGTGTGTTATACAGTATATGTGTGTTATACAGTATGTGTGTGTGTGTTATACAGTATATGTGTGTTATACAGTATATGTGTGTGTGTTATACAGTATATGTGTGTTATACAGTATGTGTGTGTTATACAGTATATGTGTGTTATACAGTATATGTGTGTGTGTTATACAGTATGTGTGTGTGTGTTATACAGTATATGTGTGTGTGTTATACAGTATGTGTGTGTTATACAGTATGTGTGTGTGTGTTATACAGTATATGTGTGTTATACAGTATGTGTGTGTGTGTTATACAGTATGTGTGTGTGTTATACAGTATATGTGTGTTATACAGTATATGTGTGTGTGTTATACAGTATATGTGTGTGTGTTATACAGTATATGTGTGTTATACAGTATATGTGTGTTATACAGTATATGTGTGTGTGTTATACAGTATATGTGTGTTATACAGTATGTGTGTGTGTGTTATACAGTATGTGTGTGTTATACAGTATGTGTGTGTGTTATACAGTATGTGTGTGTGTGTTATACAGTATGTGTGTGTGTTATACAGTATATGTGTGTGTGTTATACAGTATGTGTGTGTGTGTTATACAGTATATGTGTGTTATACAGTATATGTGTGTGTGTTATACAGTATATGTGTGTTATACAGTATATGTGTGTGTGTTATACAGTATATGTGTGTTATACAGTATGTGTGTGTGTGTTATACAGTATATGTGTGTTATACAGTATATGTGTGTTATACAGTATATGTGTGTTATACAGTATATGTGTGTGTGTTATACAGTATATGTGTGTTATACAGTATGTGTGTGTTATACAGTATATGTGTGTTATACAGTATATGTGTGTGTGTGTTATACAGTATATGTGTGTTATACAGTATATGTGTGTTATACAGTATATGTGTGTTATACAGTATGTGTGTGTTATACAGTATATGTGTGTTATACAGTATATGTGTGTTATACAGTATATGTGTGTTATACAGTATGTGTGTGTTATACAGTATATGTGTGTTATACAGTATATGTATGTTATACAGTATGTGTGTGTGTGCTATACAGTATGTGTGTGTGTGTTATACAGTATGTGTGTGTGTGTGTGTGTGTGTGTGTGTTATTCAGTATTTTTGTGTTGTACAGTATGTTTTTTTCTGGATCTTGCCCTTTAGCTTTGAATAGCTCTTGCTTTCATGAACTCTTTCTGGTATTTCACATCATTTCACTTGCCTGATGTTTTGAATTGTGTGGCTTTATCTGTATATGTTTTAACCTTTGTCTCCACTGTCCTGTGACCAGTCTGTGGTCAGTCAGTCTCTGCTGTACTGAAATGACTGATAGCAATATTACTGATTATCCACTAAACACTTGATTTCAGGATTTCATCTAATCGGGTCTCATCTTGGACTGAAATCTAGATCTAATATCTCATATTTTCTGCTTTCTTCACATGTTCTGTCCTCGGTGTGTGTTGTGGCACAAAACATGGGGAATAAGTTGTTCAGTGTAGATAGGTATACTTAATAAACTGGCAGCTTAGTACTTGCTCTTCTTTTTCTATTGGGATTATATATAAGAAAAAAAGCTGACAGAGCTGAAACTGTTTGACACTAGTCCTACTTTTTCTCTCTGTTTGTCCTGCTCTTTCACTCATATACAAACTAAAGTACACAGAGAGAGAGAGAGAGAGAGAGAGAGAGGCAGAGGCAGAGAGAGAGGCAGAGAGAGCCAGAGGACAGAAAGAGAGAGACAAAAAGAGAGACAGAGGGAGTGTTAAACATTGGTCACAATGGGCAGGTGGAGGCTTTAAGTCATGAAACAGCAGGTGCAGCAGAAATGATTGCATTGATTTTGTTAGCTTGAGTCTCTGCCACTCAGAAGCTGGGATCATCTGGGAGGGATGAAGGGAGCATAAGAGGAGAATAGGGAATGCTAAGTCGTCTGTTCGTTTGTTTTGCCAGAAATCCGAGAGGCCTTTAGGGTGCTGGATCGCGACGGCAACGGCTTCATCTCCAAGCAAGAGCTCGGCATGGCCATGCGCTCACTCGGGTACATGCCCAGTGAAGTGGAGCTGGCCATCATCATGCAGAGACTGGACATGGATGGTGAGTTTCAATTCCAGTTCAGCCAAAAGTTTGTGAGAATCAAACCCATATGTGCTTTTTGAACATTCTAATCTAGAGTTCAAGTCAGGGTTCTGTGAAGGCCACTCAGGTTCTTCCCTATTGTGTCCAGTTGTACACTTCACATTTTGTGGCAACAAATAATGGGTGTGATGGTCAGCTGTTCACAAACCTTAGGCTCTTAGGTCACTGCTTGTTAGTCTGTAATGACATGAAAGCCTTTCTCTAGTCTTCTTTCTCTCTCTAGCCATTTGCGGTCTGCTTGTTAGTTAGCAGTAATCTGCAGAATTTAATATAGATTTTAACCTTCTTGCCATTTCCTTCAGGTGTCCTTGTATTTGTAATCTGTTATTTAAAAGGACGCTAAGGAGAACCCTTTCTTGTACTGAGTCTGTAGGGGAACTAATGGTTTACTATCACGTTGTGCTTTACCAGAACGTCACACTTTTAGACAGTCATGACCAACACTGCCTGATATAGTTCCAAAAGAATGATGCACACTAGCTGTTTAGTATTGTGACATTTAACCTACTAGAAGTTGTGTTAAAAATGAAAAAAAAACAAAAACAAAAAAAACCCATCAAAACATAAATATTTGTTTTTATTTCAGAGGATTAAATGCAAAGAAACAAACATATGTACACTATATTGCCAAAAGTTTTGGGACACCCCTCCAAATCACTGAATTCAGGTGTTGTTTTTCAGGGGTTGGGCTCGGCCCCTTAGTTCCAGTGAAAGGAACTCTTAATGCTTCAGCTTCATACCAAGACATTTTGGACAATTTCATGCTTTGTGGGAACAGTCTGGGGATGACCCCTTCCTGTTCCAACATGACTGCACACCAGTGACCAAAGCAAGGTCCATAAAGACATGGATGAGTGAGTTTGACCTCAACCCCATAGAACACCTTTGGGATGAATTAGAGTGAAGACTGTGAGCCAGACCTTCTCATCCAGCATCAGTGCCTGACCTCACAAATGTGCTTCTAGAGGAATGGTCAAAAATTCCCATAAACACACTCCTAAAGCTTGTGGAAAGCTTTCCCAGAAGAGTTGAAGCTGTTATAGGTGCAGCGGGCGGGACAACTCCATATTACATTCATGTACATGTAAAGGCAGACATCCCAGTTTTGACCTGGCTCATAGTCTCCACTCTAATACAAGGAAGGGGTCATCCCCAAACTGTTCCCACAAAGTTGGGAGCATGAAATTGTATGTATATATAAGTAATATAAGTAGTATAAGTATAAAATGATCTGATGCAATCGTCTTAACATTAATTTATCTGACTCCAGTCATCACATTGAGCAGGCTAGCTTAGTCGAGCATAATACTTAACAATAATTTCAAAAATAAAAAGCATTACCAAAAAGCCAATAAAAAAAAGGTGATGTTTTACACTGGATGATGGCAGAGATGAGATTTATTGGTGCTCAGCGCTAAGTACAAATTACAAGCTGCTCACGAGGAACATCTCATCAGCCCCACAAAGACAAGTCTCAAACTGTGTCCTTATATTCTATTCCCCTTATAACACAGACAAATTCCATAAATCGAGGAACCCCACAAATTCTTCCACAATATCAAACAGAAAGTGAAAAATAGACATTCTATTCTTTCTATCCTCAAGTCTTTTACAAGCAGTAGCTGTAAATCATTCTCACTTGTGCTTTGAGACAACATTCAATTCAATTCAATTGTATTTGTATTACACTTTTAACAATGGACATTGTCTCAAAGCAGCTTTATAGAATATAAGAAATTTAATACAAAAAGTTCAGGATTAATGTTAGAATTAATTAAATTTATTTGTATTAATCCCTGATCCCTAATGAGCAATCCTGAGGTGACTGTGCCGAGGGAAATCTCCCTCAGATGGTAACAGGAAGAAAACCTTGAGAGGAACCAAGCTCAATAGAGAACCTCATCCTCATTCAGGTGACACCAGAGAGCGTGAATTACCATAAACACGGGAGAGTATGATTATGAATAATGTCATCATGGTACAAGCAGACCATCATCTTCATGTTTTTCCTTGTTAATTTTTTAATTTTACGTCCACTGAGTGCATTCCTGTGTTTCACACCCAAACTTTTACCTGTGCTAAACTTCTGCTAAGTGCAGACTCCCCAAATTTCCATATTCCAGTCCCAGGTTTCTCACAGGACCAATGCTGCTAAAAGCGACCCACGTTCTATCCGATGGTCTGCAGTTAATGTTGTGGTTCTGACCCCATCTCTTTTTTCTAACAAGACCTAACAAATCTACAAAATACTAAGCAGACTGCTTATACTTAACAAATGCAGCAAACACAACATTCCACCTGTCACAAAAATGTACACCATTAAATCAATGAGTAGAAGTCTTGAACAACTCATGATATTCCTTTGCCTTTTACATGTTTATATCTTCATGCAGGCTTGAAAAATTCTCCCAGAAGCCTCTTTCACACAAGTTTTTATTCACATTTTTATTCTGAATGCCAACAACCATGCAAAGGGGTTTAAATATAAACGAATATCAGTCTAATGCTAAAAACAAAAGACTAGAAGCCTTTATTATTAGATTACTGCACAGTGGGATACTTTTCTCCACGTATCTCAGGGGTCAGAGCTCAGGGACCAGTTATGATACAGCACCCCTGGAGCAGAGAGGGTTAAGGGCCTTGCTCAATTGCCCAGCAGGGGCAGCTTGCTGGTGTTAGGACTCAAACCCCGATCTTCCGATCTCAGAGCCTTAACCACTTGAGCTATCACCTCAAGAAAGCATACAGAAATTTTCCTACTAGAAACACTATAAAATATATTATTAAATGCTAAATTGTGTGTAGCTGTACACAGTACATGGATTGTATGTTAAGCCATCTAATTAACACAGTATCTGAAGTGTATTAAAAGGTTTGTTTCCGAGGAAATTGCTCGCTTTGTGTTTTTCAGCAATGGAATTGAAAGCACATATGTCACTACATACTAATTAAGTCTGATTGCAGTACAACCAAATGCATGTTGCTTAATGGGTTGAAAGAATTAGTTTCTTGGCAAACAAGGCTCTGTCCTGTCTATACTCGCTCCATATGGCGGGAGAATTAAATCCCTGTGCTTGAGAGTTTTATCTAGAGCTTTATCTGTGCTTCACAGCGGCTCCAGCAGTGAAAAGCAATGTCATGCTTTTGCAGGGGTTTTTTATATAGGCTACAAAGGCAAGGGTTGTGTTACCTGGATATTTTAATGATGTTGAAATCATCTTTTGAGGGCAAAAGAAGGTCATAGAGGTATAAAAGTGAAGGCTTTATAAAGCTTTTCGGCGCCCTTTCTATTCCAAAGCTGAGATGTTTGGAACATCTGGGATAATAATGAATAGTAAACATCCAAAATATGATGTTATGAAAATATTATATTATTCTTGATATTGCACTAAAGGAGCATTTTGAATGCTACTCTTACAAAATTGCTAGTCTCGCATAGCCTAGTTTCCCGTAGCCAGACCTTTAGACTGACAGCAGAAGGGACTTCATAGCCACTGTGATTGGTCATGGGCATCAGACTGACATGTCTGCAACCAATGCAAGCAACCAATTACACTTCATTTTGTTTTTGTTTAAAGGTTACAAACTTGTAACGTCCACATTGCTTCAAAAACAGAAAGGCGTGCAACCGTAGATCGTCAGCCGTGCAAACGAATGAGCCGTGAACTTCAGAACATTTGGAAAATCCAGCGTTTAACTGATCCTCATAAGCACTCATGGTCACAGTTGTAAACACGTCAGCTTCCTTCTTCCATGAGTGAAGTAGAGCATCACAACAGCTTTGTGATGCTCAAACTCCTGAAGCGTTTCCTATTTCGTATCAGACGTTCAGCAAACAGCTTGTAGGCGTGACGTCTGAGGCTGAAATAGGTAGAAGAAATAGGTACACAGGCCTGTATGTCTGAAAGCTTTTGAGCACTGATCTTATGCTTAGCTTATATTTGTGTCTTGGCTTCTCCGGGTTCCAGAGCTACGGCTTCACTACCTATGGACTCCTGTCAACATAAGATTAATCCATAATCATAGTAAATAAAGTACACTTAATGCTGTCTCTTCTTAGCCTGCAGAGACAGAAGAGTCAAATCCAAAGCTCTAGTGCTCTAGGAATATTGAACTTTTCTAGCAGATGTGGCACACGATATGTTACTAGAGAAATCTCTGTTATTTTTTAACATGACTAAATAAGCTCCATGCTATTGTTGCACAGTAAGTACGATTGTTAAAAATTTAGTGTAACAGGTAAATATAACAAGCTGGCTTATTTGTGCAGTAGTTGCTGGATTGGCTAAAGACGTTATTTGATGCCAAAGACACACAGTGACAGAGAAAGCAAGCCATAATGAGATTAAATTACTGACAGACTAATGCTGTTTCTATAATGGAGAGCAAACTCTGGTTCTTTTTTTAGCACGATATCCCATTAACCAGATTATCATCACGTGATGGTCTCAGCTTTCATCTTGTCATCTTTCATTTCATATTAATAAAATTCTCTTTCATTTAAGTGCAAATTCAACCACATTTCCCAGTGATAGTTCTCCTCCCGTCCTTCCAGTCGAATCATTCTAAATGATGATTGTGAATTTAAACCTTTTTAGAATTTATACAATATCTTACTAGATATTCTGTAGATATCTTACTATATCTAAATATCCAGACAGTCAGATTTCTCTGTGGGCCTTGATGATGTGTCTGTTAAATCTGTGCAAATCATGTTCTTCTCAAGTCTACACACACCCTCATTACATCCCTCACCAAATCTGCCCTTATTTTCACCTCTATCAACAATGCAAAATAATTAAACTTTTGTTAGCTCTCATATTTATTAATATAACGCTCTTTTTATTGGTCTAGTGGCTAACAGGCATCAATGCAATCAAATCACAGCTGCTAGACTACTAATAAAACCTGCTCATATCACCCCTGTGCTGTATCAGGTACACTGGTTACTCTTGTCTTCCCACAATCAATATAAGCTGCTTTTTATTACTTATAAAGCCAATTCACAGTCTTTCACCTGCTGAGTTTTCTGAGCTTCTCCATTCTTACATCTCATCTAGCACCCTGACACCCACTGGGCTTTACTTAATACGTGCCATGGCTGCCAAACTCTGGGATTCAGCTTCTTTAAAATCTCAGCTACAAAACTTTCACTTTAAAAAATATTTCTATTTTTCTCCTTTTTAGGGTTTTTATAATTATAATGTGGAAATAAAAAAGTCTGAGTGGATATAAAAAGTCTACAACTGCAGGTTTTTGTAATGAAAACCATAATTTATTATTATTATTTTTTTTACCTTCTTATAAAAAATAGAGAAAAATAGTGAAAAACAAATAGGCATGTCTTAAAGAAAAAAAACTACACAGTAACCTGGCTTCATCAGTGCACACACCTTTTTAAGAATTTGGAGGGCTGTTTTATAACTGCAGGGCTTTAAGAAATATCTCTGCACCCTGCTGCAGCTACTTTTCTACTTAAGGGTACCAGCAAATAGCCTGCACCTTTGATAGAAGCAGACGAGGCAGATCATATATAAACAAACGTTTGCTCAGTTACTGCTACTAGTTTCTCTGCCTCATGAGTTGAACATTATCTTGATTTTTAATTTTTCCTATCACAGACCTGCAATTTTAACAGGGATGGGTATGCTTTTATCTTCACTGTCTGTAAATAAATAAATAAATAAATCAGTATGTAAACAATCAAATTACAGATAGTTAAATAGATAGTAATACACCAATCAGGCATAACATGACCACCTGCCTAATATTGTGTTGGTCCCCATTTTTTTTTTGCCAAAACTGCCCTGATCGAAGCATGGACTCCACTAGATCCCTGAAGGTGTGCTGTGGTATCTGGCACCAATATGTTAGCAGCAGATCCTTTAAGTCCTGTAAGCTGCGTGGTAGGGCCTATGGAGGAACTTACAAAACTTAAAGGACACTTTTGATAGGTACTGACCACTGCAGACCGGGAACACCCCACAAGAGCTGCAGTTTTGGAGATGCTCTGATCCAGTGGTCTAGCCATCATAATTTGGCCCTTCGTCAAACTCGCTCAAATCCTTACACTTGTCCATTTTTCCTGCTTCTAACACATCAACTTTGAGGACAAAATGTTTACTTGCTGCCTAATATATCCCACCCACTAACAGGTGCCATGATGAGGAGATCATCAGTCTTATTCACTTCACCTCACTTCACCTCAGTGGTCATAATGTTATGTTATGTCTGAATTTTAGAGGTGTATATGGCTGATTTGTATGTTTAGTCCTAAGCATAGTATTAACAGTTTAACAACTAAAATTGCCAGATTCAGCCCATGTACCTGTGACTGAATAGTCTTGCTCCAGAATTATTAAATTGTTGGACCTGTGCAACTTCAGTCCTGTTTTTAAATTAGCTGTCTTAACAGCCCCATCTATTTATCTCACTAAATTCCTAGCAGAGTAAGAATCAAAAGGCATATGGTATTCAGCCAATCAATGCAGTCAAATGGCTGAGCTTCTCAGTGCCTGAGGGATTGAGGACAGTGCTGGAATGAAACCAAATTAAGTGCAATTGACTCATCCTCCAGGAAGGCGAGAGATGTGATTAGGCACTTGAGGCACAGCGGCAGCTTGCTTTGACCAGGTCTGCATTAGAGGAGGTGAACGATTTACTGACATTTAAGAAAGCACCTTACATTTGTGTCTTCTCCACTTTATGGTCTTTTCTGGTGATGATTCATTAGACTGACACACTGACGAAGCATAATGACTGGGGCAGGAACTTTAAAAACTCATGCTTAAAAACTTGTGAAATCAGTCTTGTCTTTGTGAACGTGAATACACACGTTCGTGCGACTATAAACCCTATAAGGCTTAAGATGATCTGTTTATCTACCTGCATATCTACCTTTATAGTGTAACAAAAACATGAACTGCCTATATATCTATCTGATTAGTTTGCTACCTATCAAAGATTTATAGAGGAAATGCCACTTACAGCGTTCTTTTTTTTGCAGGGGATGGACAAGTGGATTTTGATGAATTCATGACGATACTGGGCCCCAAACTTCTGTCTTCTGAAACACGGGATGGCTTCCTTGGAAACACAATAGACAGCATATTTTGGCAGGTATGCCCTGATTACTGCTTACTGCATAACGGTTTTCTGATCTTCTTTGTATTTTGTATTTTGTATGTGCTGAAATACTTGATAAACTAACAACCCAGAAGAGTTCAGTGTCAGCACACAGCATCGGTGCGTCGAAAGTGTAGCATGCTCATGCTCATGTGATGGATGTGTTAAGCAGAAGCATGCTGGGATAGCAGCCATGCAGAAGAGAGGGAAGATCCTGTACTCAGCTGCAGCTCCTGCTCTGGAGCTTGACGCTTTGTAGAAAGATGTGACCTTGACTGGATGCAAAGGCAGATCTGTCAGGACATGTCTACTCTCCTCATTTAAACAGCTGACAGTCTGTAAAGGACAGAATGACCTTCTCCACACCCTCTGACTAAACTCTCACTAAACTGACGAGCACATTTTAAAGCAATCTAAATTGTATTAGCAATTTTACAGCTAAAACTAGCAGCTAGCAAGCTCTGTGCTCTGTGCAGTGTTACTTATTCAGCATATCCTTATCAGCCCTTTAAAGATAAAGATTCAGCATTATTATTTGTAATTAATATCTTCTGCGGTTTTGCAAAAAGGTAGTCGCAAGTCAAGCAGAGCACAATGATTTCTACTGCCACTGAAGTGCAGTGATTGACTCTCTTCTTTGTGCTTCCTTTGAGGGGAATCTGACTCATCCAGTCCTCGTCTTAATGGGCAGTAGAGTGTGCAGTGACTAATTGTGCCCTCCCTTTGAGCGCTGACTACTTTACCATTCAATACACGTTCTCCGGTCGGGGGCTGAGAACTTGATGGCAGTTTCCAAGATGGAAAAAGGTCCATTTCTGGTGTCTATTTTCATTATTAGATATTTCACTGTCCCCCAAGGCCGGTCTTAACAGTCATTGCAGAACGTTCTTGAACACAGGGGTTTGCATAAGGACAAGGGGACACTCTCTTTCCTTCATTTCACACAACGCGTGTTAGATCAATAAGACATAACCAAACTTAGCCTGCATAAATCAGAGAAGTCGAGGATGACAGCATGGGCTGAAATTGAATAAGCTCTCTGTTTATGGCCAGCAATTGTTCCTACAGACACTGTATGAATACATATTAGATTCCATCAGTTTATATGAAGTACTTGAAATGGCATCATTCGTCAAGCTTTGGCACAGTGGTCATTTCAAAACTCTCCGCATGGCTGTCGTAGGTTTATGTATGGTTTCATGAATAGATCCATGAGTTTCATAAAGCACATGGCTATTAAGTATTTATCTTCTCTGCTGTCCTGCATTATTAAGCCTGTTCTTTGTTAAAGTAAATTTTTTTCAACAATTTTTCGTAAAGGTATCTTTTGCTAAACTTGTGTCTGTCACATGCACATAAAAATGATTATTTTGCTGTGTTCATAATAAAGTAGAAATCTTTAAGTGATTTCGGAATGATTGAAAAAGCCATATAGGATTAATATTCCTGTTATAATAAAAATATTATCCAAAAGATCTTGTATTTGGAAACTATTTTTTACACATAGAAATTATTATATACATAATTAAACGTAACTAAAGAACCCTTACAATATTAAAAGCAACATGTTAAAACATTTTATTTGTTTATTTATTTATCTAAAACTACACTATAATACATACACTAAATATACACGATATAATAGAAATGAAGATTAAACTAAAGATGACATCTATGTCCAAAATCTCGGACAGTCATATGGTCTACTGTAGCCCAAATTGCATGTTTTTGTGCTTTTGTCTCTGCTTATTATTATTTTTTAGACAGATGCTGTAAAAATGTTTTGAGCTTGAGTTTTACAACTTACAACAGTTCTCATGGCAAGGATCATCATTATATTATTGTGGATTTAATCATGCTGACCTTTACAGTGAGGGAAAAAATTATTTGATCCCCTGCTGATTTTGTACGTTTGCCCACTGACAAAGAAATGATCAGTCTGTAATTTTAATGGTAGGTGTATCTGAACAGTGACAGACAGAATAAAAACAAAAAAATCCAGAAAAACACATTTCAGAAAAGTTCTACATTGATTTGCATTTTATTGAGTGAAATAAGTATTTGACCCCTTTGCAAAACATGACTTAGTACTTGGTGGCAAACCCTTGTTGGCAATCACAGACGTCAGACATTTCTTATAGTTGGCCACCAGGTTTACACACATCTCACATCTCACGGAATTTGGGCCCACTCCTCTTTGCAGATCCTCTCCAAGTCATTAAGGTTTTGTGGCTGACCCTTCAGTTCCCTCCACAGATTTTCTATGGGATTAAGGTCTGGAGACTGGCTAGGCCACTACAGGACCTTACAGGTTCTTTTTGAACCACTCCTTTGTTGCCTTGGCCGTGTGTTTTGGGTCATTGTCAGGCTGGAATATCCATCCACGACCCATTTTCAATGCCCTGGCTGAGGGAAGGAGGTTCTCACTCAAGATTTGGCGGTACATGGCTCCGTCCATCATCCCTTTGATGCGGTGCAGTTGTCCTGTCCCCTTAGCAGAAAAACACCCCCAAAGCATAATGTTTCCACCTCCATGTTTGACGGTGGGGATGGTCTTCTTGGAGTCATAGGCAGCATTCCTCCTCCTCCAAACACGGCGAGTTGAGTTGATGCCAAAGAGCTGGATTTTGGTCTCATTTGACCACAACACTTTCACCCAGTTCTCCTCTGAATCATTCAGATGTTCACTGGCAAACTTCAGATGAGCCTGTACATGTGCTTTCTTTAGCAGGGGGACTTTGCGGGCGCTACTGGATTTCAGTCTTCCACGGCGTAGTGTGTTACCAATTGTTTTCTTGGTGACTGTGGTCCCAGCTGCCTTGAGATCACTGACAAAATCCTCCAGTGTAATTCTGGGCTGATTCCTCGCTGTTCTCATGATCATTGAAACTCCATGAGGTGAGATCTTGCATGGAGCCCCAGACCGAGGAAGATTGACAGTCCTTTTGTGTTTCTTCCATTTGGGAATAATCGCACCAACTGTTGTCACCTTCTCACCAAGCTGCTTGGAGATGGTCTTGTAGCTCATTCCAGCCTTGTGTAGGTCTACAATCTTGTCCCTGACATCCATGAACAGCTCTTTGGTCTTGGCCAAGATGGAGAGTTTGGGATCTGATTGATTGCTTCCTTCTGTGGACGGTGTCTTACATACAGTTAATGAGCTGAGATTAAGAGCACTCCCCGAGAGTGCTCCTACTGTAATCTCAGCTCCTTTCCTGTATAAAAGACTCCTGGGAGCCAGAAATCTTTCTGACTGATAGGGGATCAAATACTTATTTCACTCATTAAAATGCAAATCAATGTAGAACTTTTTTGAAATCCGTTTTTCTGGATTTTTTTGTTGTCATTCTGTCTCTCACTGTTCAGATAAACCTACCATTAAAATTACAGACTGATCATTTCT
Organism: Hemibagrus wyckioides; assembly: GCF_019097595.1. Lineage (NCBI taxonomy): Eukaryota > Metazoa > Chordata > Actinopteri > Siluriformes > Bagridae > Hemibagrus > Hemibagrus wyckioides. Next base: position 24,081,446 of record NC_080726.1, read on the forward strand.
TTGTCAGTGGGCAAACGTACAAAATCAGCAGTGGATCAAATAATTTTTTCCCTCACTGTATATTCCATGAGCATGGAACACCAATAAATATCTCCCCTCAAAATCAATTTAAGTAATCTTTTGTATAATTTCATATAATGCAATTTAAATAACATCTGTCATTTATAACAATTATAACAATGTTATATGTATGTACACCAATCAGGCATAACATTATGACCACCTGCCTAATATTGTGTTGGTCCCACTTTTGCTATCAAAACAGCCCTGACCCATCAAGGCATGGACTCCACTAAATCTCTGAAGGTGTGCTGGGGTATCTGGCACCAAGATGTTAGCAGCAGATCCTTTAAGTCCTGTAAGTTGCGAGGTGGAGCCTCCATACAGAAGAACACTTTTGATAGGTACTGACCACTGCAGACCAGGAACACCTCACAAGAGCTGCAGTTTTGGAGATGCTCTGATCCAGTGGTCTGGCCATCACAATGTGGCCCTTCGTCAAACTCGCTCAAATCGTTACTCTTGTCCATTTTTCCTGATTCTAACACATCAACTTTGAGGACAAAATGTTCACTTGCTGTCTAATATATCCCACCCACTAACAGGTGCCATGATGAGGAGATCATCAGTCTTATTCACCTCACCTCTTAGTGGTCATAATGTTATGCCTGATTGGTGTATATGTTATAACAATATAAAATCTGTAATTAATGCTCCTCACATTCTGGCAGCTTAAATATTGGTTCAGCTGAGAAACTGTGCAACACCCAGAGGTCCAGTAGAGAGGAAAGAAAAAACAAATGATGTCTAAGATGTAAAATGAAGCATCTATACTTGCTTAATATATCTTACCTTGCTTGTAGGGTCAGAAAACTCCAAAAAAATTGGGCTTTTGAGCTTAGACGACATTCATTCATTTCTGCAGGTATTGATTGGACGTGAACACTGAAGGAAGGGGTTTGTTTCTGCTTGATGTTTTTTTACTAGCTAGCTCTCAGTTAACTTCTGTCCAAATAACTGTCTACATGTTTAAAGCAATTCAGGATTAGTAAAAGAGTTCTTGGGTGAAAAAAGACTTGGGTTATATCTGCAGATGAGCGTCTGATGATTGAGCCACACATGTAACCCAGTTGGGCTCAGCCTAATATATTCACCGATCAGGTATAACATTATGACCACTGAGAGGTGAAGTGAATAAGACTGATGATCTCCTCATCATGGCACCTGTTAGTGGGTGGGATATATTAGGCAGCAAGTGAACATTTTGTCCTCAAAGTTGATGTGTTAGAAGCAGGAAAAATGAACAAGCGTAAGCGAGTTTGACGAAGGGACAAATTGTGATGGCTAGACCACTGGATCAGAGCATCTCCAAAACTGCAGCTCTTGTGGGGTGTTCCCGGTCTGCAGTGGTCAGTATCTATCAAAAGTATCCTTTAAGTCCTGTATGGAGGCCCCACCTCGCAACTTACAGGACTTAAAGGATCTTGGTTCCAGATACCACAGCACACCTTCAGGGATCTAGTGGAGTCCATGCCTCGACGGGTCAGGGCTGTTTTGGCAGCAAAAGAGTAAAAGAGTTCTTGTCTTTCTCACATGTACCACTGTGTAACAACAACAGATCCCATTATTGATTGGACAACTAAAGATCATTAATTACGTCTATGAAAGTTGATTTGGATCTCTGTTTAATTACTCAATAAAGGCACATAGGCAGTAACTAATATGCTGCATTCAGATGAACTGATTGCACTTTTCTGGAGGATTTGATTACAGGTTCCAATCATTTTAATCATGAAACATCAGAAGAACAGCCTGCTGACCAAGTTCCTTCCTTACACATGACAGAAGGCCTCATTTGGCTACTCAGCAAGAATCCTCAGTATCAGTGTGATAATAGTGCAAGATGACTGGTACCTTATTTATCAAAATAACCAAAAGTGAATATAAAAAAAGGAAAGCTTAAACCTACACTATAAGGATGCTGCATAGTTTAATATATAAACATAAACATTAATTTTTCCTAAATAGTTCTGTGCCCACAATTAATTCTCAAGAGAGAAAAAGCTCTGAGTCATTTTGTAAGGTCTAACAAGGTTGAAAAGGCAGTTGTAGAGGGTTCTGGATTTACTCCTGAATGCAGAAGGTTTTAAGCTCCTTTATAATTCTTAGTTTGTAAATGTAAATGCAATTTAATTCAGATCACTAATTTTAAATCTAGGAATCACTTCTGATGATTATTTAGGACTCGAGTCTTAACTCCGATCTTCATATGAGAATCTTCACCATCAGAACATCAGTGACTCACAACAGTATTTCATAGCAGGAGTTGTTCATGTGCTGTTCCTTATATGCCAGCTGTGTGTGTTGTCTGACAACACCTGATTTCTTAGGAGAGATTTGTGGGATACTCTCAGGATGACTTTCTTTTGTTCAACTCTTGCGAACGGTTTGCTATAAAGCTTCTGTAAATCTACTAGCTGATTGTGACACCCAAGAATCCACCGTGTTTTAAATAGTCATCTTTATGCATTTTGTTGACGAGTGCCAGTAACGAGTTCAGACAGAACAGATACAAAATCCCATCATGTATTCCAGCAAGCTTCCTTAATGTCTTCCTCTGCCAATGTACGAAGAGCAAATCCAACACATGCTATAGAACTCACACATATCTTTGAGATTTTAGTTATTTCTGCATGCCAGGTTTATTAATTATTCCCATAGCAGGAGTCCATGCCTGGCCTGTCTAATGAGATCACTGTTTGGATGTGAGGATAATAATATCTCTCACTGGATTATGATGAGAAAATTGGACACACCATGGAAGGAAATTGCTTGTATTTTCAAGCTGCACCAGAGAGGAGTGTGACATTGCCTCTATCACCTTCAGACTTTCCTGTGTTTGGGAACTGTTTTAATAGATATTGATGTACGAGAAACAATGGCTATAGAGTATAGATTTTACCTCTTAACAATTTTATACATAACAAAAAGGTGGGTAAAAATAATATCACAGATGTTGGCTGGAACTGTTTGTGGAATGGATTGTGTCGAAGGGGCAGTGGAAGCTCAGTGGGTGAGGAATTGTGCCACTGATTGAATGGTTGAAAGATTTGAGTTGAAATCCCTGTAAGGTTACCTGATGTCTGATTTGCGTTATGCGTGTGCCAGAGGACATGGGTCAGATTGGGTTAAGGCTGCCTATTCAGTACCATGCATGTGTTCAGTAATATGTATATGCAAAATATCAGATTGTGAAACTCATGTGCTGTGGTTATAACATAGAAATGCAAACTTTGCAATAGAAACATTTATTATGACAAAGAAATAATAATCAAAAAGTATGTTATAAACAGTACTGAGTATGGTGGTCTATACCTTCTTAAAGCAAACTATAATCTGTAAAAGGTTCCGTACTATGTCACCTTCATCCTGTTTCCCATTTTGTCATCCTTCCAAAAGGGATAGATTATACATTCACGTTTCCATACACATTTATGGCATTTGGCTGATGTCCAGGACAAATTATAGCAGTGCTTTAAAGTCTCTATCAATAAATACATTCTGATATGGACTCACCAGGACATGGACTGAGAACACCATCAGTCAGAAGCTCTGTTGGTGAGATATTCTAGCAAGAAAAGCAGGCTCCCTTTGGCTTTGAATGTTTGAAGGTTTCTTCATTATATTGTCTCAGGAAGTTTATATTTTCCCCTTGCGGCCTGTGGCTTGCTCATTAGGGATAAATTGATAAATGTATAATTTATGTCCTGATATATTGATAATGTCCACTGTTACATTTACTTTTCTGGCATTTGCCAGATGGCCTTATAAAGAATGACTTACATTTTGTTCCATTTTATTCAACTGAGTAATTAAGGGTTGAGGGCCTTGCGCACGGGCCGATCAGTAGCAGCTTGGTGGACCTGGGATTCAAACTCACAACCCTCTGATCAGTCTAACACCTTAAACACTAAGCTACCACATCCCCTTGTTAAAAGGGCTATACCAATAAAATGTATCTGTATTGAATTGGAATACCCAAGACACCCTTTGTGAAGTAAGGCCCAGTTGGTGAAGGATCTTGTGTACCTCAGTGAACCTCATGGGCTCATATAATCCTTTCTGAACAATTCAATTTATTTGTTTAGCGCTTTTTACAATGGACATTGTCTCAAAGCAGCCTTACAAAACAGGTCTAATAGGAGAGGTTAGACAAGGAGTGATCCTAAAGAACCCCATGAAAAAAGTGAGTGTGCTCTATCCAGATTAGAGTTGCTGAGACTCATCCCTGTAGCCAGGACTTGGGTGATATCTGCAGATATGCGCTAGATCATTGAGCCACATCATGGCACATGATGATCTCCTCATCATGGCACCTGTTAGTGGGTGGGATATATTAGGCAGCAAGTCAACATTTTGTCCTCAAAGTTAATGTGTTAGGAGCAGGAATAATGGACAAGCGTAACGATTTGAGCGAGTTTGACGAAGGGCCACATTGTGATGGCTAGACCAAAGGATCAGAGCATCTCCAAAACTGCAGCTCTTGTGGGGTGTTCCTGGTCTGCAGTGGTCAGTATCTATCAAAAGTGTTCTTCAAGTCCTGTATGGAGGCTCCACCTCGCAACTTACAGGACTTAAAGGATCTGCTGCTAACATCTTGGTGCCAGCTACCACAGCACACCTTCAGGGATCTAGTGGAGTCCATGCTTCGAATGGTCAGTGCTGTTTTGGCAGCAAAATCTGTGTATACAGATGTGAAGCTATATTGTGGGCTCAGTACATGCAGAATGCAGGGGCAGGCAGCAAGCCTTTGATGGACAGTATTAGATGGCCTAGACCATCTGATGCAGTGGCTTTGAAAATATGCAATATCACTTCACCATCAGGGAAAGATTTTGTTGATAGGCCAGCCCACATCCCTTCAGACTCTGAATTAAATGAATTTCTTCTCTTCAATATCTTACATTTCTAGCAGAAGTAGATGTTTTTGGCAAAAACTACAAAAAACCTCTGAATATGCTATATGCACAGTGATTGGAGAGGTGTTTAGTTAGAGGGCTAGAAGCACAATAACATTAAGGTTATTCGAAGATGTTATTTTTTACTTTTAGCACAATCTGAAGTCATCACCCCCTAGTCTGAGGACGCAATTCACTCTAATTGGATGTCAGATAAGGAGAGAGCATTTTAAGTACCTTGGGATCTTATTCATGAGTGATGGAGAACAGTATGGTTTAAAAATAGAGTAGGACAGTGGTGGCAATATTACAGACATTTAATAGACTTTTTTTATTACAGTCATTTTACTGAGGCTGAAGCTTTTTGGAGAAAGCTCTCTTACACTATGTTCCCAATCTGGACCTATGTATTGTCTGTGGTACTGCTTGGATTCTGGTCTGGGGAATATGCTTAGTGTGAACCTGCTCTTAACTGTGAAGAGAATGGGGCACCAGTGGTGGACCTGCCAATTCTGGTGTTCTCTGGCAAATGCCAGTCAAGCTGCATGGTGCTGGGCTATGAGCACAGGTCCCAATAAAGCATCTCAAACTCCCTCATGGAGTCTGTTTCTCACAGTTTGGTCAGAAACATGCATACCAGTAGCCTACTGGAGATCATTTTGTAGGGCTTTGGCACTGCTACTCTTGTTGTTCCTTGCATAATGGAGGAGATTCCAATCCAGCTGCTGGGTTGTTGCCCTTCTACAGCCCGGTATCTCCCTCCTGCTCTTGAAACTGTGCTGGAAGACACATCAAACCACCTCTTATGGATGTGCCATCCTTACTTATGGATGGGCCATCCTTATATTTACATCATTTGGCATTTATCTGGCGACGACAGCATTTATCCAGAGCGACGACATACAGAAGTGCATTTAAAGTCTTTAATGATAAATATATAATCGATTCTGGTTCACTAGGTCATGGACTAAGAATATACCATCCGTCTAAAACTCTCATTTAGACTCCTATTCTAGGTTCTAATAAAGAGCCTGTTCCTTTTGATGTAAGTAGAAGTATTTCTGTCTTATCAGAATTTAGTAGGAATTTACACATTCCTCTTTTTTTGAGCAAATATACAGAAGTGTGCATCGAACTGAGCCTTGTGGAATAGCAAATTTTACTTTTGTATGCATAGACAAGTAGGTATTTGATAGGTTTGATATTGGCATATAGTTGTTAGACAGCTGACAATGATCAAGGGTGGATTGTTCAATCAAGAATTTGGTAACTGCTAAAGGATTGAAAGGATTTAGGTACATACACAAGGGAGTAGTCGATTTTTTCAAATTATTGATTATATTTTATTATTTTTGCAGGTTTAATTCTGGTACTATGTGTTTATGTGTAAGTAAGTTCTAGTAATCTGGTTGATATTTTGAAGAGGATTCTGTTACAGTGGAGGAAATGATTTTAATCACCCTACTGATGTGGTTATGTTTGCTATCTACATGCTTATCATATATGCTTAGCTAAGTGATCTAGCAGTAATACAAGCTTTTCCATAATTAAAAGGGTTCAGCTTTCCAAGCAATTTGGAATTCTACCAATTTTGTTTGCCTCTGTTTATGTTATAACTTCTATTTTAAGGTATAAGTATGATCGTTATTGAGATGTTATGCTTTTTGATTCGATTTTGTTGATCTAGAAAGTAGTAGAAGCATTCTATAGCTGTTTAGTCATCTGATCAAGTTCTGTGGGTCAGATGGTCAACGGGATTGTATGCTTTATGTTGTAAATATTTAATCCAGTCAATGTCAGTATTGAATCAAGGGTGTGTCCACCATAATGAGAGGTTTTGGTTGTTTACTGATTGACCAATAAAATGAGTTTAAAATGGACACAAATGCTGTTTTCAATCATCAAAATAAATAATCCATAAAAATAAAAGACAAAACGTCTCCAACACTTTTTCTACAGAAATAGTCATATTTAAAAACTCATCAAACCCATATAGAAATTCAGAATAGGCCCTGGTAGGGTCTTTAAATGCTGCTTAGAGGAAACAAGTGAGCAAGCATATTTTTGTGGCTATATGTGCAGTATGCAAATATATAGGACTTCATATTTCAGATGTCAGCAGTACTGATATAAACAGCAGTGCCCACTCTGAAAGATCACAGGAATGATGTATATAGCTGTATTCAGGAGGGCTTCATTTAATGCTACATACACATTAGATCTAATTTATATTTATATTTCAAAAGTACATTAAATCCTTGATCAGTTTCATTTGCAATAAGTGATTAGCATGTTCCTAGTTTCAGATCAGAGATGATCAGTGTATTTGGTATGATATAATTTTATGTTAATAAAAACAAAACATTTTTATTTGACTCGTGCAACAGACACATTTTTAATATGTTGAAATCTGAGTGATGGCTCGAGGCAGCTAGCCTGTTGGTCTGCTGCCTGGCCTCAGCTCTGGATTTTCATAGATTAACTAGTTCTGAGACTTTCAGCTGTGCTGCAGCAACTCTACATTGTTTTAGAAGCCTCACTAAAAAAAAATCAAGCAGTTCAGCAGCCATACCCTGTTGTAAATTACAAACTAGGATGAAGCCAAAACATAATATGGCATCAGACACAACCTTCGCTAATTTATACATGTCTTTGTAGGATCCAGTCACTCCATTTGGCAGCTGGTTTCCACTAAACAATTCAATATTGTCAGCATTTTTAATCCTGTTGATAAGAGTGAATGTGGTCATATATATTGTCCGGCAGGGGAGGGAGGTTTCCTGCAGCTAGCAGACATGTAGGCAGAATGATTGATGAGAAATTGCCAAAAGAAAAAAATGAGAACAGATGGTTAGTGTGATACAACTCCATCTCACATTACATACTTGGATCCTCAAACATAAAAAAAAGAAAAATGTTTTCTTTTTTTGTACTATTCTATCTGATTTTCAAGAGGGAATGTCCTTATTTATCTAGAGAGTTATCTACAGACAATCACCGATATTGTTTTCTATATTACGGTAATTTAGTTTAAAAGGAACTTTACACGTCTCTCATCCTTGACCAGCAAACATGTACCTACACTTATTGGCCATTATATATAAAAAGTACAGTTTAGATTTCTCTGTAGGTATTCAATTACCCATTGTAACTCACTTCTACCCCGACGTCACTGCTAAAAGACCACCATAGAATTGCTGCTGATGGATAATATTTTTTGGTTGGCAAATCAAAAATGTGTATGGTGCTGGAAGCAGTATATTAGGTGCAACAGGTTTGATGTTCACCTTCTTTACTGCTGGATAATATATATGTATTATGATTATGGATTGTGATTTACCATTTTAAAAAATGTTGATCTCGACCTTGATTTAATCGACCTAAAACAGATAATGGAGTGTTGAATGTTGTTAGGTTTACAAGTATAATACTTCATGGCAGTAGCAAGTCTCTATAGGCTAACTCAGGCTAATGGAGATCAAGCAACATATAGACCAGCCTTTTTTTTGGCAATTCTGAAGATTCCTACCCATAACAGTGATGTCTTTTTCAATGACCTGTCTTTTACTTGAATGGTTAATCCTTTGCATTGGGTTTGGATACAAAGAACTGGAGTCATAGTTGATGAACTCATAATTTATAAATTCACCAATCATTGAAAATACATTTTTTGCAAACTAGAGCAATTATTAGTTTCTCAGCTCCCCATTCTTGTAAACATCACTGGACATAGTGTCAGTATAAGATCATAGGAACAATTGTTATCCGTCACAAGCCTGCAGCTTGACTGAGAGTGGTTCATAAACTACAAAAATACAACAGAATCTGAATTGACACTGATAAACAGTAGAGGACAGTTATCACACAAGACTGCATGAAAAACTTCAGCATAGGCTTTCACTTTAGGGGCAGTGGTGGCTCAAGTGGTTAAGGCTCTGGTTTTCTGCCAAGTTGCCACTGTTGGGCCCTTGAGCAAGGCCCTTAACCCTCTCTGCTCTGGGGGTGCTGTATCATGGCTGACCCTGATCTCTGACCCCAACCTCCAAGGATGGGATATGTGAAGAAAGAATTTCACTGTGCTGTTATGTATATGTGACAAATAAAGGCTAATTCTATAAGTGGATCAACTAATAAAGTGTTCAGTAAAGTTAATTTAAAGAATGAAACAGAAATGCTTCTTGTAAGGATCCTGGCTGAGACAAAGAGACAGGTGTTGCCATCTTCAGCCTTCCAGTCAGTATGGAATGATGGTGAGGCTTGACCCAGGGAGCTTTGTGGGATATGGTCCATACAGGGAGTGTCTTCACCCTCTGAATATTCCTCTGGCGCTATAATAGAGAGAGAGACGTGTAATTAGTATTGCAACATTATTCAACCTTTCCTCCCCGAGTGGTCCACATCCCCATTCTCTCAGTGTCTCAAGGAGGGGGAGTGAAATGTTCGGCCGTTCTAAATGACCGCCAAGTGGTGGGTCTTGTAGCTCCACCCCAACGCTCTACACGTGTGCTGTCTGCTATGGCGTGGTGCTGAACTTGGTCACACTGCTGTACATGATACCCTATAAATTGTTTGCTATGGTGGTCCACTGGGGCTGTGGGGATCTATTTCCAATGATGAACAGTGTAGAGGAGCATTGATGCAGAACTGTGCTACAATCAGACCTTTATGTAGGTGAAACCTTTATGAATCGCTGACATGTATAATTTCTCTTTTATTATGTATATATAATCTAAGATATATAATGTTATTTCATTTTATTTGAAAGAGTGGCACCAAACGAATGTCCTTGTATCTTGTACTTGGAAACAAATTTTTCTGACATGGGTGTTTAATGATCTGTCCAAACACTTCATTCGTAGTGGTATTTTACGACTCATCTTTCCTTAATATCTAGAATTATCATAGTTCCCTAGCCATCATATTATCTAACCTCAGTATGAACTGATGGTTGATAGAAAGTGTTGACTGAAAGAGCCAAAGTGGTTTGATCTTTGGCTTTAAACTTGTTTGAAGCCATAACTCTCTTTAAAGCTCCGTCTCAGTGCAGGATGTTTGGAACTGATGACGGGAGACATGAAAGGCTGAAAGGCCAGTGCTCATTTGAAGTGAACCTTTAAAAAGGCATTCCATCAGAGGAAAGAGAGAATGATATGATTCTTACAGTTCTCCACATAGCTCCTATATCTTTGGATCCTTTATGTACTGATATCAAAAAACATATGCTAATTTGTGTATGATAGAGAAAAAAGCAGTGCTGAGGATGTAAATATAATGATTTTCTCTGTGTGCTGTTATAACAATTGTAAGTTCAGAACTCTCCTGCTGGAGTCAGAATGACACTAAACCTTTTTAAATTCAATTTCAAGTTAAATTTATAGTTAAATCCGAGCTCTATTCCTATATTTTTCCTGTTTCAGTTAGTGGCCTACAGGACGAAGCACTCCCTTATTCTCTCTGTGTTCGCCTTCAAGGAGCAGGAGAGCTTTCATTACCTCAGAGTCAATTGTTCAGATAGCTGATCTCCATGGCCTAGATCCAGCACTGCTTGCTGTAGATCACCTGCAGGTCAGGGAGCTCAGTGTGGATGGTGTGTTCAGCTGATCCCACCACCCTTTTGGAAATCCACCTGTCCTGCTTGGTGGTGTTCCCAAACCAGGCTGTGATTCTTCCTCTCAGGATGCTCTTGATGTTGCAGGTTTAAAAGTTCCTTAGCACTTTAGAAGGCAGTTTAAAGTCCTATAAATGTCTAAGGTGGTAAAGATGCTGATGGGTGGTCTTTACTAGGATGTAAATGTGACAGGACCATGAAAGGTCTTGTGTGATGTGAACATCAAGGTATTGGAAATCCAACATCGACTCCTCTGTCTTACTGATGTTCAGGAGGAGCTTGTTCTTCTGGCACCATTTCCCCAAATGTTGTCAAACTTGACAATGGTGGTAGAGTTGGACGCGGCCACCCACAGTCATAATTCAATTCAATTTAATTATATTTGTGGACAATGGACATTGTCTCAAAGCAGCTTTAAAGAAGTATAGAAACATAGAAAACAATTATAAAGTTTAAAATTACTATTTATCTCTAACATTTACCCCTATTGAAAAGCCTAAGACAACGTTGGCGAGGAAAAACTCCCTGAGATGATATGAGGAAGAAACCTTAAAAGGAAGCAGGCTCAGAAGGGAATCTCATCCTCATTTGGGTGACACTGGACAGTAAATAATGTTGATTAATGTCCTTTCTTCAACCACAACCAAGAGCTCTTGAGGAACTAATAGCAGTGTAGTTTCTTTAATCATTAAAGATTTATCCCTAATTCTTTCCTGCCGAAAGCTGACTGAGGCAACGGCAGTTTAAATGGGTCCCATGGGTCACTGGCTGTCCACCTAGATCTATCCACAGCAGAAGTGAGCACCAACAAGCAACAAAACTCCAACCGGGGTACAGCATCTGGATGGACCAGGCAGATCTGAAAAGTAGAAGTGGTCTTCTGCATGTCCTGCACTGCTTGTAGGCTCTATGTCTGGAACCTGTACATAATTTTGTCCAACATAGCATGTACAGTATGTGGGTCATTATCTCTAACTGGTAGCCTTGAAGAGTTTGCAGAAAACTATAATATAATTTCTGAAAGACGATCTAAACATTAAAACAATCAAATCTTCTCATAATATGTCTTGTGATTTTGAGGAAGCAACATTCATTTCTTGGGAGGAATTCATCTGTAGAGAGTGATCAGGCTTATTTTGATTTAGGCCTATTTATAATTTTTTAATTACCACTGGCGACAATAACCCTGACGAAGATATTTTGAAAGATATAGAAAGATTTTATATATTCAGTACACAGTTTCATTTAAAAACCCTCACAACGTCTGTGATGTGGGCTTCAGCAGTTGAGGCTGACATAGATCATACTCCATGCAGTAACAGAGCTAATCTGAGCTCTAATACAGACTATAGAAATAAAAGCATGACATTTTTAATAAATAATAATAAATACAGATGCTGGTCAAGAGCTTCAGGTAATGTTCACATGAAACTTCAGAAAGGGAAAATGTGATCTCAGTGACTTTCACTGTGGCATGGGGGTTGTTGGTGCCAGAGGGGTTGATGTGAGTATTTCAGAAACTGCTAATCTTCTGGTACTTTCATGCGGAACAGTCTCAGAGTTTATTCAGAATGGTGGAAAAAAACAAAAAAACTGTCCTATAAACAGTGGTTTTGTGGACAGAAACACCATGATGAAAGAGGTCAGCAGTGAATGTTCAAGCTCAGGAAGGCTACAGTAACCACTCTATGCAAGTGTGATGAGAAGAAAAGCATCAACATCCACACAACACATTGAACCTGTAACAGCAGGAGACCACATCAGGTTTCAGCCTGTCAGCCTCCTTTTAGCCAACAACATATAGGTACTGGGATGGGCCAATATATTTTTTTCCAGGTCAGAAAGGAACCTTCTGTTCATAGAGTAGTCCAGAGGCAGAGAGACCCTGGGAAATCTAGAGTTCATTTTCCTTTGTGTAGTCTGGCAATTTTTTTGATGGTTCATTTTTTAAACATTGCCTTCTCTGACATGTAGCAGGCCACAGAAGGGTGTTGGACCTTCCACTTAGAAACCCTACTTGAGATTGACTGATGTTAGTAAAAACAGTATTAAAACAGAAGGTACTCAGAGGCATAGACTAACTAGCTGGTATCTCAGCAGGGTTCCTGAGCTTACACTTCATGAAAGGGTGAGGAGCCGTGGCGGCCGGTCAATAGGGGGGCGCTGTGGCTGAAGATGTTGAGGTTCTCTTTGGGAGGGACACGGTTGGACAAGATTAGGAACGAGTACATCAGAGGGACAGTCTCATCTTGGACGTTTGGGGGACAAAGTTAGGGAGGACAGATTAAGATGGTTTGGACATGTCCAGAGGAGGGAGTGAGTATATTGGTAGGAGAATGTTGGACATGGAGCTGCCAGGCAGGAGGCAAAGAGGAAGGCCAAAGAGGAGGTATATGGATGGAATAAATGAGGATATGAAGCTAGTGGGTGAAAGTGTTGAGGATGCAGGAGAACTCTCAGAACATGGTAATTCTCCAGCTAACTTTTTTTTTCTGCTTCTGCTAACATCATCTTGGTTTATTCCTACATAACACATGATATTCTCATAAATAATCCTCTATACATTATTCATGCTGGTGCTCTTGCACAGAGCTTCCTTCCGTTCATCGTTCCTTCTTAACTAATAAATGTAATATTACATAAAAACTCCACTTTGTAACTGTTGGGGAAATGTTGAGGTTATGTAAATCCCTCTCTCTGTTCCTGCATGAGGATATGAGATTTGAGGTTATTTTATGGGGAGAAGCTGAACAACAAACAGGGCTATCCTTCATTCCTTTTATTATTGTTCAGGAGAAATAATTACTGGACCATATGCTGTGTTCTGTGTTCCGTCAGTCCACGTGCCAGCTTTTGTCCGACATTACTAGTTTTTTTTCCAAGTAAATCTAATAAAAAAAATAAAAATGACCGACTCAGTGGTTTGATCTTTGGAGAGTCCTTATGCTGCAAAAATTACGGTCCGTCTCCACAATCTCCGTTCTGTACTTGGACTTTGACCAGTTCATTTAAATAATGAACTGGCTTGAATAGAAGCTTTCATGTTTCAAGTGTTCAGGTTGCCAATGACACAGTTAATGTTATTTAAGCATTTTTGCTGTCTTGCCTGGCATAGGATTTTGTCCATTTTCATTTAGATAGCTTTGATGTTAAGTTTTAAATCCACTTACAGTTTGATTTTTCCAACATCCATGCTGCAAGCATTAAAAAAACCCCAGCATTTTATATAACAGCCTTTAAAACATTGACAAGAGCAGCATAGTGATGGTAAACACTAACACTGCAGCCCTGCAGCCTTCATATATATATATATATATATATATATATGTGTGTGTGTGTGTGTGTGTGTGTGTGTGTGTGTTGAGACCAGCACGACTGCATTGGCATCTGTTGGGTTACAACTGAACACAGTGACATGGCATAGCAGTATGCTCGTGTTTGTGATTTTCTGGTGTCAGTATGTTGGATAAGACATGTCTGCAGATTGGACTATTAAAATGGCTGAAGGATGCAGTGACTCACCTTCTCTGTAAAGACTGCAGTCTCAGTGGGCATACACCGACATGCGGTGACTGACACCTCACTCTCCAGCTCATGACAGCAGAGGGCTAATTGTACTATGGGGGCGTTAGGGAAAAAAAAAGGCTAGATTGAAAAAATTCTTTGTAAAACATGCCCTGAATATGAATGTAAAAACGTCATTGCAGAAGCCGGCTAATGATGCAGACTGCTGCTGCCTTATTTAATATAGTCTAATCCACTTCAGACAATCACATCAGACAAGTCTTACTAAATACTGAAGCTGGATCGGTATGCAAACAACATCCAACTTTATCGTTTTAAACAAACAACTGAACAGGAACCCAGGATTGTTTTCTTTTCTTTAATGAAGCTTTGAAATGATTAGCCTACAATTTTTCTGCTGCTAAATCATTTCAGTGCAAGGCTCAGATTTGATCAGGTAGTGCTGTTGCAGTTTTTGGCAGAAAACCAGCCGAAAAAATTCAGAGACGCCCACCCAGTAGTTCGAGGCAGCAATATACAATGTGAACAGTTATGTATGCAAAACATGCGCTACAGAGAGAAGCAACAGAGGTGAAATATTACACATGTAAGACTACATAGCTATTATTAACCTTAGTTGTTGCCTGGAGTATTAAAGGCATATTTCTGCCAGCTAGACATCTTTTGATCCAGGTAACAGTTCATTAAGTAATTTAGTAAATGTTCTGAGAAACAAAACAGTGAAGCTGTGGGATTCCAGCACAACACTGACCAGTTCTAAATAAAGGATCATATTTTAAAATATTTTTCCATGTCCTTATTTACAGAGTTTGCTTATATCACTGATTTCCTGATTTCTCAGTGTTGATCTCTTAAATTTACATCTCATTTCTGACATTTGGAAGATGCCCTTATCCAGACCGACTTACAATTGATCCCACTTTTCATACAGCTGAGCAGCTGAGGGTTAAGGACCTTGCACCGGGGCCCAGCAGTGGCAGTTTGGTGGAGCTGGGGTTCTCACTCACAACCTTCCAGTCAGTAGTCCTACTGAGCTATCACTTCCCTTTACTCAGTTTCCCTTCACTGCTTTTGTCATAAATCTCCACTGTTATCTAATCATCCAATCTACACTATTATGCCAAAAGTTTTGGGGCACCCCTCCAAATCGTCCAATTAAGGTGTTCCAATCACTTCAATGGCCACAGGTATATAAAATCAAGCACCTAGGCATGCAGACTGCTTCTAAAAACATTTGTGAGAGGATGGGTCGCTCTCAGGAGCTCAGTGAATTCCAGTGTGGTACCGTGATAGGTTTCCACATGTGCAATAAGTCCATTCATAAAATTTCCTCACTATTAAATATTCCACAGTCAACTGTTAGTGGTATTATAACAAAGTGGAAGCAATTGGGAACAACAGCAACTCAGCTACGAAGTGGTAGGCCATGTAAAATCACAGAGCGGGGTCAGACGTCACCAACTTTCTGCAGAGTCAATAGCTACAGACCTCCAAACCTAATGTGGCCTTCAGATTAGCTTCAGAACAGTGTGTAGAGAGCTTAATGGAATGGGTTCTCATGGCCGAGCAGCTGCATCCGAGTCTTACATCACCAAGTGCAATGCAAAGTGTCGGATGCAGTGTTGTAAAACACGCCGCCACTGGACTCTAGAGCAGTGAAGACGTATTGTCTGGAGTGACCAATCACTCCAGAGAACAGGGCTCCTCGTCCAAAATCAGTGCCTGATCTCACAAATGTGCTTCTAGAAGAATGGTCAAAAATTTCCATAAACACACTCCTAAACCTTATGGAAAGCCTTCCCAGAAGACTTGAAGCTGTTCTAACTGCAGAGGGTGGAACAACTCCATACTACACCCTGCAGATTAAGAATGGGATGTCATTAAAGTTCATGTGCATGCAAAGGCAGACGTCCCAAAACATTTGGCAGTAACGTTCATCAACAAGCCAGGGAACTTAATTAAATCTTGTTATTATGGAAGCACATTGCCCAGTACTTTTTCAGTCCAGTTTCCTTAAGCCAGAGTCCACTGTAATCTCAGATCCCTCTTTTTGGCTGACAGGAGTAGAACCCAGCATGGACCTCGTGTTTTTGAAGCCCATCCTTCAGGTGCAGCGTGTTTTGCATTTTGCACACAATTCTGTTCACCACGGTTGTAAAGAGTGATTATTTAAGTTACTGTTAGCTTCAGCCAGAGTGGCCAGTTTTAAACTAGCCTGAAATTACTTGAATATAAATTCACTAGTTCCTTAAAGTTCCCTAAGTTATGTTTTTGTGTGGATTTTCTCTGTGTAGGAAAGTTGGAAAAAAATCTCCACAAGTTGGTGTGGGTTTAATCTGGGTTCTTTCCCTACATTCCCAAACATGGCATGTTGAATGGCTTAACTTTGCTCGCTTTTACCTGTGCATATCGTGTAAGAAATCGTTTAACCAGTGGTGTTTTGGAGCATTACACATCATCAGAAATTTACGATGCGGCCCATGTGCTGCAAAACCAACACAAATAGTATAATAAGCACTGTAGCTTAAATCAAATTCTTATGAACTAACCTAGACCATTATTAATTATTAACACTAACCAGTCTATCTATTATTTCATGTAGCCTTCAAACCCTCTGAAATGTACCTGGATTTTCTGTTAGTAGATACATTTGAGTCAGAGGTCAGAGTTTTGAGATTTGAGACACAGTCCATCACAATAAACATGACAACGGTGAAAAGTTTCAAAGAAAGACAGGGCCTGACAATCTGTTGCATGAAATTGTTAAATCTTTTCCAGTTTGAATCAGTTGAAGATTTTGTCTGATGTGCCATCTAGTCGATGTTATTATTCATTCTAGATGTACATAAAGTATGCAGGTAAAGATATAAACAATGCTGGTAGCATATCTACAGCTTCTGCATGTCCACATCCTTAAATTGTCCTAAGGGGTGTGTGTGTGTGTGTGTATGGTCCCCTGTAATGGATTGGTGTCTCATCCAGGATGTATTCCCACCTTATGCCAAGTTTTCCTGGGAATAGGATCCCCTACAATCCTGACAGTTCATGAAGATGAATGAATAAACAAAACAGAGTCATAACAATTGATAAGGAGTTTCCTTTTGGATTTTGTCCACTTTAGGCACTGTATACATTTCCCTTGTTCCTGACAATTCACTCTGTACCCAGAAGGAAAAAGAATTAAAGGTACAAATGTGTGTGTCTCTGGAAAAGCAGGAATCAGATACTGATTGCCAAGGTGCTGAACTGAGCCTTCAGCCTTACATACACAGCAGTGATGGAGCCTACTCTCCATCTGTCCATGAGATGGACTGCAGATGAGGAGGTATAAATTTGCATGTGTCGGATGGTAATGTGTGCTGTCTTTAGTGTGCTATCAGCAGGACGCTAGGAGATGATGCCGTGCACATAATGAAATAGGGGACCAGAGGAATGGCTATGTTGATTTTTATTTCAGATATGAAAATAAGCCAGTGCAAGAACTCTTGCCAGCTTTGCTTGACTGAGAAACATCGAATACTGTAAGTTCCACGCTTTTAGATAAACAGCAACATAGTGGGGTTACCTTATCTTAAATTCAAGTGCAGCTTGAATAAATATCATGTCAGGTATTAAGCATATGTTAAATTTAGGGACGTGAGATTCGGCTTTGTAGTTAAACACTGAAGTGTTTCAACACTACTTTCTGAAACTCTAGAGCATAAAGTGTTTTACTTGTGCTTATTGATTTAATCAGGATGTACAACTGGCCCACGAAATCCATGGCAAAGAGGTCTCCAAGTATTCAGTGCACAAAGCAGACCTGCTTTCTATTATAGAAAGCGGTACATTTGAAAGGTCACATTGATTTGCAGTCTGGTGAGCACTGCTTCACAGCAGCCATAGAGGTCCTCTGTATGTGAGAAATAAAGCAAAATTAAAAGAAAAGGTCAGAGCAACATGAAGAGAGCGAGCCAGAGGAAACCATTCAAGTGCTCATCCTGACAAACATATCTGGGAACCATTTGATATGACATCTATGTCAGTTTGTACAGCATTGATACAATCCATCTGCCTGCTTGAGCCATTGGTTTGAGGTGCACCATGGATACGGTGAGGGCTGATATCCGCTCCAACTGTCCTTGCCAATCCTCATGATTCTTAGAGAGCCATTTTCATTAGTAATGTGAATTCCTTCACTTTTACTCTGGAACTTTTTAATTAAAGGCTGTTTATCAGTTCTGGTGGATTCTATTAGACAATCTTTTGGCTTATTCATGAAATTGGGTAAATTATTTACAATATCCATGTTCACCATTACACTATACCGCTGTATCATGATTTACTTGCTTCCCATTAGTTCCTGACTTTTCAGGCACCCTATAGTTAGACAGAGTGAGATTGGTTTTGAAAATACAGATAAGGCTGAGAAGATACTTTTATTGGAGAGACCTCTGTTTTTTAAAGTGCGTGCTGCCACATTACCCAATACTGATACCCCATTCCTGCTATAATATTTCCTTACCTTGCCATGCAGCACTTCATAACTATAAGAGGAAGGACATGAGGATGTCTCCACTTTCAGGGACAGTTTTATTTTCAAAACCATTTTTATGTTCATGCACAAAGTTTATTGAAAGGCCTGTTGCTTCGATCACCTAGCTATGGCTGTGAGCCTTAATGACGTCTCCAAATCTCCAAAATGGACACAACCCTGTCATTTTCTTGTCTCTTGAGATTACGGTTACAAAAACTGACAGCAGTGTATATCTTTATATCTGTATATCTTTGATAATCTTTTATTTTCAGGACAGAGATCTTTTGACCATTTACAGACAACTGTCCTGTTCTCTAAGAACGGTGCAAACTGTTGATATTTTTAATTAAGCAAAAAGTCATTATCGTATTATTTATCCTTCAAGTGTTTAATGGTCTGAATATAGTGAAGATGTACAGATTGTCCCACTTTTATTTGCCGAATCTCTCTGTCTTTGTCTTTGTTAAATGTCCAAACTATAGTCCAGAAATCCTATAACATCGTTTATAAGCCTGTCTGTTGTAGCCAATTTTCTCAAATACTATAAAAATGTAGTCATGATAACCATCCTACACTGGATCATTTTCTGAAGTGGACAGTCCTAACTATGCCAGGAGAATAGACGTTCATTTGCTGTAAATTAGTGTGTAATATATCGCACTCCATTTTGGACAAACCTCTGAGGCTTATTGCTTTCAGATGTGAAGTTACAGCTTCATGTACATCTAATATGGTAATATCTGCTTGTCAGACAATGTCAGATATCTGTCCTAATGTCCTAGTTTCCTTGTTGTGACACTGAACTCTAAAGGTATATGATGTTAAAAAACTGCATTGAACCATAAGTGATAGTGGGAGATGGGGGCTCAGTGCTGTTGCATAACGCATAAGCTGTTGCGATCAATATTTCGCTGAGCTGCTGGTTTACCAATATAAGTACATACATACGTCTGCTTTTTTAAACAGACAGGCATAATAAGAGCTTAGCCAAGCAGACTGGCAAACCATCACTCTTCTGCAAGTTAGGACTGTTTGGTGGACAGAGGTTCCCCTAATCCATAAATTTACTCCACCAGCTTATGCTAGGTTTGCTGCATAATTCAAGAATTTATTGTAATATAAGTTTGTATATAGATAAATTTGATTCAAGAACAATGCTGAGGAGAATGCAAGTGCAGCTAAAACTGGGTTTATTTAAATCAAGTGAGCAGAAAACAGCATTGTGTTATGGGAAGTGGAGTCTGTAGCGGTACTCAACCTGATTATATTATTATGCATGACTGTATGCAAGGGGAATGGAGTAAAGGCTGGCCAATTAAATCATTAATATTTTTAAAAGACTTTCTGGGCAGTTGATTTATATAATATTATTACCTGGGTGTAGGTCACATCTCCAAGGTCATCAAAGAGTACAATACAATTCATTTATCATCCATTCAAGTCATATCCATTTTAAACAACTGGAATGCCAGTGGGAGATATGAAGATTTGTAAAGAGGAAAACATGGAAAAAATGGCTAAAAGACATCGGAAATCTGGCATGCTTGGATCTGTATAAAGATATCAATAGTTTAAAATATTAGATGATGGAATTTAATGAAATTTATTCTTCTACTAATCAGGGATTAAAGTGGAATAGAGAAATGAGAAATGCAAAGGCTATAAGCATCTGAATGTGTTGCTGAGACTAGACAAGCAAATTACACATGAATAACAGAAATGGCACTGGCCATGTCGATGTGTGACCACAGATGAACTGTCCATTATCATGTTACTATAGTTACCATGTTATACACTGGAACCACCACATTCCTGTGGCCCTTTTACAGTCTTTTACTGTATATCACTCTAAAAAAAAAGTCTTGAACCTGAAAGCGTTCTTCGGCTGTCCTTCTGGAGGGATTCTTTAAACTGTCCACCCTGCAAATGAGTGTTTCTCAGTCAGAGAAGGCTCCCAGTATACCGTTTTGAAAAAAAGACTGAAAAGGCTACGAAGTCTTTTCTTTTTATGAGAGTGGGGTTCTTAAATGGCTGGGCTGGGTAGTGTTCTGGTTGTCATCAAGACCTGAACCCAGAAACAGGATACAGGAAAGGATTTTCATCATGGCCGTCAAAAAAAATCTGGTTCTTTCTAGTACATAGTGAGAAGTGTAAAATGTTGTATAGCATGTCCCTTTCATTCTGTTTCTGTCCTAATGATCGATTGTGCCCTTTCTCATGCCTTCTGGGAATCTCCGAGCTCCTTGAATTCACAGAATGACTGAGTAGGTGTTTTCCTCAGGTGCTCATCATTGCTACATCCCTACATCCCTCACCGAGTGAATCTGTTGGATCACTGGTCAGTACTAGTAGTGTAGAGATGCTGGTAGGATTGTCAAAGTCTGAAAAACCAACCACTGAGTTCTCCATTACATAACAGTTAAGCTTTCTGTAAGAATCTTTCAACTTTACATAACACTCCGGTCAGCATAATGCTATATACTGCATGTGTTGGGAAATTCTGATTGATGCAAACACACGTGTGACATACGGGCTTGCTTATTGCGATGTGAATTATAAAGTAAAACAAAAAGTCTTGGTGTCCCTGTTGATGCTCCCATTTTCCTCTGTGTGGCTTGAGATATTGTAGAATAAAAATAGAAAAAATGATCTGTCACCTAAAAATAGATGAAGAAAATCACACTGCTGGCTGGCTGGTAAATGCTACTGCAGCTATAAGAAAGTATAAGAAGGTATAAGGGCAATAACATGAAACTTCTACCAGTTCAGATATTTAAGGGGTAATCCTCTGGTTTTATGACTGAAGTCAGTGTCTAAAGTTTAGTGTCTGTATCTCTGTCTATTATCTCTCGCTCTCTCTCTATGTCTCTCTCTCTCACACACACACAGACACACACACACACACACACATACTGCACTGTAGTGACAGGAGAGATCCGGGTGGCATGCTGGTAGGTTGTTAAGCAGACCAACGCACAGCGTGAAGCGTATCAATAAACCTTTTACTGTTTTACAGGGACAACTCAATTTGGGCCAGTAAGAGTGGCCTTAATCCCACTATACTCAGCAAGCAGAACGGTCAATAATGTGCAATCACAGGTCATTAGTCTCACTGTGCTTCACCTTTTAATCCAATGACTTGTTTTGTTTGATTTTGGACATTGGTTGATTTTCATTGCAAGGTACAGAAAAAAAGGTTTAATTAAAATTAAAATTATACACGAGTAAACACTGGAAAAGACAAGAAATGAATAGAATTAAAATCCCACCTGGTTTTCATGACTTTCTGATGCCAGTTGAACTGTTTTTTTATGTAATAGATGACGTTGGGTGTGTGTTGGCATGTGGGCAGGCAAACCAGTCATCCACAAACGCATAGTAATTCTGTTCTAGTACAAGAGGCGTAATAGATTTTCTCTTTGATTTACACACTGTCTCTCTTTCTCTTAAAGCATGAGTCTGGTGGAATACAGTGATAGTAGCTCAGTTCCAGGTCTTGGCTTCATGGAACAAATAAAGAGCAGAGAACAGATAATAGACCTTCTGTCCCCAAACTGCAGGCATCCTGTGTGGACTCGACAGCATTTAACCGTCGAAAGACAGACCGAGGGAGAAATTAGCGATGTCCTAGTGAATGAAGTCATTCAAAGCAAGGGTTACTATACTATCTACAAATTTTTTTTTACAGCTTTAATGCTTAAACATTTTAGTTGTAATCTACTTTCTAGCTACAACGGTTACTGTTCTCTAATCTTGATCACCGTGTTTTCAAAAAAAGTGGTTATTTTGCAAAATAGAACAATGATATAACCCACAGCTAATATTCCATATTCCTATTTATATGAGAGAGAGAGAGAGAGAGAGAGAGAGAGTGTGCAATGCTGAGAAGAAAATGTGGGCTTTGTGCTCTCTAGTGGATGTAATGGTATTTCTGCAGCCGGATCAGCTGAAGGTCACATGCAATCAAGCTTTATTCTGTCTCTCAAAAATGCCCAGAAACAATCTCAGCTCTCAACAGGAAAGGCTAGACTTGCTTTCATGGGTTTTGATCTCGACAAACAGAGGAAGTCAACATAAAGCAAAAGAGATTCAAACCAGAAGGCAAACAGGAAACTTTCATAACATGGCAAATTTTGTCTGATTTTCTCTCTTTCTGAGTCAGAGCTTATTTTGTGTTCTTTGGATCATTTAAAATATGAAACAGTAAATCAGGATGTGATCAGAGGCAGACCTCAGTGTGTTCTCAAGTCTCAATATATTCAGTGTGTGTACTGTGACTATAATCATTTATTAGCCTGTAAACATACTGTAATAGCCTGTTGGGCTTCATATTGAGCCCCATATACACTGATCAGCCATACCATTGTGAGCAGTGAGAGGTGAAGTGAATAAGACTGATGATCTCCTCATCATGGCACCTGTTAGTGGGTGGGATATATTAGGTCAACATTTTGTCCTCAAAGTTGATGTGTTAGAAGCAGGAAAAATGGACAAGCGTAAGGATTTGAGTTTGACGAAGGGCCAAATTGTGATGGCTAGACCACTGGATCAGAGCATCTCCAAAACTGCAGCTCTTGTGGGGTGTTCCCGGTCTGCAGTGGTCAGTATCTATCAAAAGTCCCTTAAGTTCTGTAAGTTGCCCCCACCTCGAACCTCGAACTAGGGATCTAGTGGAGTCCATGTCTCAATGGGTCAGGACTGTTTTGGCAGCAAAAGGGAGACTAACTCAATATTATGCGGGTGGTCATAATGTTGTGCCTGATCGGTGTATAAGATGCTTGGCCTGGCATTTTGAGTAAGCTTGACATGAACCATTGTACAGAACTGAGCTAGAAGTTAGATGATTTTTACATATGAATGTTTCATAATGTTGCATTGTCTGGTACTGACCTTCTAATGAAGCACAGTTACTGGCTTTCTGGTGATGTTTCCCAGCCAAGATATTGTGGAAGACATTTTTATTAACCAGTCACTGGTGAGGAAAAAGCTTGAGTTGGAGTGTGTGGTTTAATGGTGTGGACTACACTATATAGCCAAAAGTATGTGGACATCTGACCATCACACCCAAGCTGATGACACAAAGTTTGAAAAACACTTATACTTAATAGTCTTAAAAACTATTACTTAAACTATTACTTAATAGTCTAGAATCTATTTGTAAACTGTAACTTTAAGATGTTTCTTCACTTGAACTAAAAGGGCCTAAATATTGAAGAATTCCAGTGGCCAGCACAGAGCACTGACCTCAACCCCACTGAACATCTTTAAATGAAAGAAAATGGCAGTTTGTCTAGACTTATTACCCAATATCAGGGCCTGACTTCACTAATGCTTTTTTGTGTGGCTATATATATATATATATATATATAAACCTTCCCAGAAAATCTAAAAACTAATATTTTTCCATTAATAGATTAAGCAAAGTGCAAGCATCTACTTACTATATTTTCTCAGCATAGCATTCAATCTGGTTCATATAAATTCATTTCCACATCTAGTTTCTAATCTGTATAAGCATTTATAATGATTCCTCACTATTGTTTGCCCTTTTTGAGAATAAAATAAAGAATATTATTGAGAATTGAATGTTTTAAAAGCTTTTTATTTTGTACGCTATTTATTTATTTTTACATTTTATTTAATACACATGATAATAAATGCAATTTCAAGCAATACATAGCAGTTTTCTTTAGAAATCTAAAGCATTCATGATTGTCAGTGGAACTGAAGTGGACACTTTATATATTTATAATATTAAAAGACAAATGAGATCTTCTCATTTTTTTCTTCTTCTGGGGGTAACCAGATATTAAGAAAATGTTTTTAAAATATGAAAAGTTCAGGAAAACACGAACTCTGAGTCTTTTTGGGCTGTTCCAACCTGAGAAGACAAAAGCTGGAGGCACTAATATACCATGTTGTTTGTGTGTTATGATAACTGTACTGCAACCTTACATCAGTCTATTTAATCAATACTGTGCAAGACTAAGCCATGGAACTGGAATACAGGCTCTGAGTAAACATAGCTGTTGCCCATATTAAGTGATATTTTCTGATGATGAATGCTGATGAAAAAGGCCAAGCCTGCCATTCACATCAAAAATTGGTCACTTAGAATATGTATGAAAGACTAAACATAACCATGAGAGAGGCTGAAGATAAGAGAAAAGAATAAATTGGTGACAGAAGTAAGACAAAAAAAGGTATTAGTAGCGGCAAAAGATTAGTACTGTGGATCTAATATGGCGATTCTTATTAGCATATTTATCTGTGAAGGTAATTTTATTTGGAAAACTTGTATACCCAAAGCCTTTCTGTGCAAGGGGAAACCTCTGTGGAGCGCACTCACTGCTAACTTGCTCATGAAAGGGGTTCGAGGCAAGGCAAAACCTATATAGCAAAATATCCTTCTGTGGTTCTTACAATGACGTATTACTAGCAGAGAGGTCTTGTGAACAATTACCCGAGTGTACATATTCTGTTCGCAGCACAAGTCCATTTTTCAGACAAGGACAACTCATAAACGTGCATGAAAGACCTACTCTTCTGGTATTCTTGTTGTAGTCTCTCTTCATTTAACCTGAAACAGCTTCAAATTGTTGCTTTCAACAGCATTATCTCAAAGCATTGACATTGTGAATAAAAGACATCTGATGATCTTCACATGTATATACGGTGTGTTGTCTATTCATATGCAGCTGTAATAATTCTTTTTGAACTAAGTTTCCAAAATCAAGGTTTAATAAAATCTCTTTTCTGCTTCTTTTTTGCAGTTTGACATGCAGCGGATAACATTGGAGGAACTCAAGCACATCCTGTTCCATGCCTTCCGGGATCACCTCACAATGAAGGACATTGAGAATATTATCATTAACGAGGAGGAGAGCCTGAATGAGAATTCAGGGAACTGCCATACAGAGTTTGAGGGAGGTGAGTCCAGTCATATTGCCACAACAATCTCTGAACAAATGTTTGTGTGTGTGTGTGTGTGTGTGTGTCTGGCACCTGGTGGATATGCCTAGGAGCCTAGGAGCACATAAAGGCCTTTATACTTGGACCTACAGCGTTCAGGACCATTTCCTGGACTGCTGCAATGCAATCATTAAGCACCCACCAGTCTGAGTGGCAAATCCCACAGGAACAGATAGTGCCAGTGGTACCACAGGACCCCTTTCATCACTGCAACAAGAAGTCTGCCCATGGAGAGAGTTTTCGTGGGCACTAGTACCACTGGGAACAGCAGTGGAAGCCAGGGCCTCCATGGCTATCCTGGGCCCTGGAGCGTTTTCAACCTCGTTCCACCCTGATAATTTACATATCTGACCATCACGCCATTGCTCAAACAAATCAGGACAATACGGTACATAGGATCAGGTAGGAGCAACCTGAGGACCAGCAAGAACACCCTCAGTTTTAGCAGATATGTCAGTTGTGAGCTTAGATTGTGTCTTCAAATTCCCCTTGTGACACCACACAGCTCCCAGTCCATGGTGACCATCTCTGTCCGATGGGAAATCACTCTTAGACATAGCCCCTTTTTTTTGAGAAAGTCTTTGCATATCCAGTAGGTCAGCATCCTACACTCTTTGGTGAGACAAAAATGTCTTTCTTTTGACAAGGCTTGGGGTGAAAGCCACAGGCTGATGGCTGATCTCTTGCCCCTGTGACATGATTATCTGAACTGATGTAGATGTTCCTCAGTGAGCAGTCTTTTTAGCGATAACACATCCCTTTTCTTCAGTGGCAGGCTCTCTGCGATTTCTTTAATGTGGAACTTCTGATACACAAAGTAAACAAGAGACACCCAGGCATTTGTAAGGGACCTGTGTGCATTATTTAATATTCTTGCTTCATTTGCAATCCTGGCATTTGGCAGACACCCTTATCCAGAGCGACTTACAATTTATCTCAGTTTATACAATTGAGCTAGGGCCTTGCTCAGGGGTGCAGTAGTGGCCACTTGATGGGCCTGGGTTTCAATCTCACAACCTTCTGATCTAACACCTTAACCACTTAGCTACCACATCCCCTTAATGTGTTTGCAGCTCTGATGATGTCTTTCAGAACCTTTAGAGGACATCAGAGTATTAGTTCAGCCCTTTAGTGCCATGTGGTTGGTCTGTTTTTTCTGAGCCATCAGAAGGGCTGTGCTTAATAGCATGAGCCAAAATGAGTAGCTTCAGTTGTACATTTTTTACCGAGTGATGTCTGATGTCAAGCTATCCATTTGCTCACAGAAACCCTCAGGTCCTTTCTTGTTTTTGTGCTGCATGTTGGACAGTGCCAGGCCAGAATGTTTGAAGCTGGTGGCTAGGTTATTATTGGTTATTATTACCAAGTCCTTGAGTTTTGGGAGATTCTTGTACTAACTGCATGAGTGTACTTCCATGTGGGCCTGCTGGAAACGTTAGCCACAGATCTGTTTTCCAAGGAGTTGGTTATGCAGCAAGGTTTCATAACAAATGGAGTGCTAACAGCATCACAAGCAGGCTAGTGTGCTTACAGCTGCCACTATGAGCTAGCAGGATTCCAGATAGTCACATAATGGCACAATGGTAATTACAATGATAATGAAGGGACACACTACTGGTAGTACTGGTCAATGTGAGGAAATTGGTTTGACATGTATGCTTCTGTCCTCTGATCCATATTGAAGCTCATATTGAAACTCACACACACACACACACACATACACACACTCCTATTCTCTGAATCAGAGTGAAAATTAAACTGAGAAGTAAATATAAAGTAGAAGTAAAGTAAAGAAGTGCAATACAAGAAGTTTTGGGATGGTTCTGATATAAAAAGGTAGTTTGGAAACCCTGCTAATAGGTTATCAAGTTAAATTAGCATCTTTAATTCTTTGACAGAGTGATATCTGTTTTTTTTATTGCCACAAACATTATTATGCAGTATTTTAGGCTACACCATTTAAAAAGCAGTGGCAATCCTTTCCTTAGAGAGTGTATTAGAGCAGAATACATTGTCTTGTTCTTTATCATAGCTAAGGGATTTTTTTTGCCATTCTACTCTCAGGCAGAGTATGAAATTCACTGGTCCATGTTTTTTGTATACCCAGCTACACATCACGAAAAACTTCATCATTCAGTTATTCAGCTAGTTTCTCATTTAGTGAGTGAATATGAACCTGCTTGGTTGAAACAAAGGAAAACAAAACAAAAACAAATAATGCAAAATTAAATTTAATTAAATTAAATTAGAAGAAGAATTATTTTATTAATTTAATTAAAATTAATAAAATAAAATGATCCTTCTAGGTTGAAACAAAAGAAAAGAAAAGAAAAACAAATAATGAAAAATAAAATAATATAAAATAAAATAAAATGAGCCTTTGTGTAGCATTAGTTGGCTGGCTGTTTAATGACCAGTCCACTCCACAGCTTGAGGTAACATTTTGGTATTGTTCCCAGATCATTAAAGCACAAAGAAGGAATTAAATAAGTAGTCATATCTCGAAGCATGAAACTCTTCCATATTTATAAGTCAAAAGTTTTTTCCCCCTCATTTCAAACTGAAGCTCCCTCTGGACAAAAGTCAGAGAAATATTATTTCAGTACATAAGGGCTCCAGAAGCGGTTATGAAACTGCATTAACAATTCACATCCATATTTTTTGACCTTAAGCATAATTGTGAAGGTGAATATTTTAGTTCTTTTTATTATATTGAGAGTGGAGGGGTTATGTGATGCAGGTCACAGTGGCCTGATACACTTCCACTATATTATAAAACTTCCAGATACATGCAGAATCTTCTGTCTTATAGTTGTCTAGCCTTGACGTTAATGTCTTTAAATAACCTACAAACACATAAAAGTGAGCATTTAGTGCTAATTGAACTTGTCAGTTCAAACGTCGGTGTTCAAGTTTCAGTCATGTTCTAATAATGTCAGGAATATTGATGGTAGATAGATATGATTTGTTATATGATTTAAACAACACAAATGCCATAGCACTTTAATCTGATTGGTCAGAAGGTGATGATTAACAGCAGCTCAGAGAATTAGTGCCAGATGTAAATCAAGTCCCCAGGCTTACATTAATGCACTTGATCTGATATATTTCTGCTTCTGTACTGACTGATCATTCACAGGGACTTGCATGGTAAACATTTCACATAAAATCCTGATAATATACTGCCCTAAAATGTTATTTAACTGTGAAAAGATGTTTATTATATGATTATATGTATATCGCTGCTGTAAAGTAAGTGATAAGAGGAATTTATCTTGTTTAACTCTTTTGTGCCTGTTTTGTTGTGCCTATGTTCAGCACATGAGTATCTTTGCCATGTGATACTACACAGTGAAGATAAGTGGCTTATATGAAAGTAGACACTCCAAAGTTCCAAAGATCTTCAAAGTAAATACTGATTATTAAACTAATTTCTGCTCTCCGAGATGCTCCAAGCGCTTGTTCATAGAAGCCTCTAAAATGTGAAGGTGTTATCTTCAACCACTGAAACTCTGTGTAAGGTTATCCAACAGAGAGAAAACCACAGTCTTACACTGAAGTCCTGACTCGATTTATATCAGACTCACAGGCAGAAAATAATTCATTTGTTTATACTGATTGAAAATGTCCCATAAGTGGATTTCCATTTTGCCTCCAGTGTTTCTGTTTAAAAGGGTTAA